>NW_021130962.1:0-174115 GCF_004193835.3 Ostrinia furnacalis
ACGAAGTATAATTAGACTAAATCGCAGTCAGTCATTTCCTATACACAAATGCAAAGCAGCGAAGTCTGGATAGAACAATGCGCTCAGGAAGCAATAACGGAATATTCAAGCTCGATGCCTCTTGCTATTTTATTGTATGCTCTTTACATTTCCCTTCTTCTAATAGTTGCTATTTATTTTTACAGGAAAAACAATGTTCTGGAAAACGTTTCGCATTTATTGTTTCATTCAAGTGTTGTTGTTTTTTTTTATCTTCCGTAGACTTATTGAAATCACATAATAATATTACAACCGAGAGTTTCATGGTGGTTGTAAACACGTTATTTTTAATCGATTTCCGTTTCATAATACTAAGCTTTTTAACTCGCAAAATTAGCAATTGAATTTTTTTTTAACAAATTGTTGGACGATAGGGTAAACTGCCAATCATTGGACACTTGAAAGAGTTATTGGACAATTATTTATTGAATTAAAAATAGCATTTCTATTTCGACAACTGAGAGATTCCGACTAATGGAGATAAAAGGGCGTTAAGTTGCAAATTTGCAATTTTCGTTTGAAGGAATATTCATTTTAAGGACATTCAAAAGGTGTTTTGTCCAATGATTGAAGGCGTCCAATAACTGTCGTATTACCTTAGATAAGCTAGGCTGGGTTGCACCATCTTATTTTAACTTTGACAAACGTCAAAAATCTGTCAAACTACATACAAAAAGCACCTGTTATCGTCATAGGTATGTACGGTCAAAATTAGGTGGTGCAACTTAGCCTTAGTATGCTTACTTATTTTCGCGTTTACCAAAATATATTCATATACTAAGCAAGTGTATTCTGGCGCAATAGATTACAGGAGCGTCGCGTTATGTTACGGTATCGCCCTAATCGTCTCACTCGATACTGGCACAATACCATGAGATTCTCCGCATTGTCGCTACAGAATAGGAAGGATTTACTCTGAATAAAACAACCCTGCGTCTCGACTTACCCGGGTAAATGCTTTTGTAATCGTATCGCAGGCGCTTGCGGGTCAAACGTGAAAGAAAGTAGCCAACTTTATAACTCCACACCACTTCATTAGAATTTGCTTATCCCGCATGGCACGGGTGTCAATTTTCTGTTTGATTAAACTTTCTACCACCCTCCGCTCTAGAGAGCTCTGAGAGAGTTGGTGTTTCGTGTAATGAAGAATCAGAACTTCTGCATATTATTTATACTATAAATCTTACAGCGATTTTTATTTTACTCCGATATTTTTATACTTTACTATGAAACGTTAAAACAGTCACTAATCAATTGTTTTCACGAGATACATTATCAAAAGAAAGGTCTCATCATATCCTATATTTTTCCAGAAAATTTAAATTGCATTCATGGAAAGTTATGACGAAAAATGACCCGTACCCGGACTCCCTTTGAACCCGCTGAACGTTAAATGAAATTGAATACAGGCTCAAACCCAAAGTTTACGGAAAAAATATACATAAGTAGGTACATGTATACTTTTTCATTCAGAAACGTAATAGCTTTTTTTAACCGCTAACCGGGGCTACGGCCACCGTTTCAAAGAAATAATCTTTAAAAATAAATGTCAATACCTAGTGTAATAAAAATTACCCGATATTTTTTTATGTATGAAAAAGTAGGTACCTACTCTAAATGAATCGCTATAAAATTTAAACTCTGATTCTAACACATACGTACCTAAGACTTAAAAACTTTAAACAACTTTACACGAGTAGGTATACCTAGTTATTGGTCTTTCATCGTTCGGGTCCAGTTCACCCTAAACATCGTTTTATTGGTCGATTGTGAACGAAATATAATACTCACGATACGGTGCAGTTTTACGTCAGTTAACTGATATTCATTGATCCTCGGAGAACCAAAAGGACCGAAGTACATTTAGGTCACTAAGAATATTAGAAAATACTTAATAGTTGAAATGTGTTTTACCGAAGCTCGAAGTTGTCAAGGATAGGAATTAAAAAGAAATTGAAACAAAATAAAGATGTCAACTTTCGAACAAACGCAATACAGCTTTTTATTTTTGCTCTCTTCGTAACTTTATGAAGAGAATCAGAAGTTGATTGATTTAATTAATTTATCAGAATGTAAACATTCAATAACGATATGAAGAAGGCTTGATTTCCACTAAGGCGGAGCGGAGTAGTGTTTCAGATTTAATTATTTCCACTTCTCTTCTCCGCTCCATGCCACGCCGCGCCGCCACCACTGTCAAATTCTATAAAGGACTTCTTGGCGGGAATCTGAAGAGTCATGTTAGCGGTTTTGTTTTATATTTCCTCAAAATCGTGTGTGGGCGACTATTAATGTGTAATAATTGTGGATTATTAACCATTAAGTGTTCGTGAACGTGCATGGGTGTGGGCAAGTGAAGCAAAACAGTGCATCGTGATTCTTCTGGTTCTCTCAAGTTGTCCATAGGAGGTCTCAGTAAAGCACCACAACTTTACTGAGACTCGAAGGGTGAGAAGGGGTATCATCTATCATCCTTCATTATATCATTACTTGATCTCATTTTGTAACTCGTATCACTTATATACTTGAAAATGGCACAAATCAAGTCGACCTCGACGTGTTTGCCAACATCATCAAAAAAGAAGAAGAAGAAATTCTATAAAAAAAATTGACGGCCGTTCTATCAGTCGTGATTTTCAGGTACGTATTTTAAAGCGTGGGGGTTAGTGGTGTCGAAAAATAAGTAACCATTTTTAACACATTCACACTTTCGGTGTTGATGCTGAAGATGTTTAGAAAAAAATTGCACATATGACTTATAGGTCCAAAGTCCTCCATTCTTAGATTATGCTTTCATTCATTATGACGTCACAGTGGATCAGGTAGCACAGTCAAAATAGTCTTGAACAAATCTACTCGCATTCGTCAGGCCAACATAATGAATCGAATTCGCGTTTCGCTCTCGTCGTTTCGCTCCTCGACGCCGCTTGTCATGAACCTGACGAATCCCATTTCGGAAAATCGTTTCTGATGTTACTGATTGGATCAGCAAAAAGCAGAAAGTTTTTGTGCCTTTATAAAATTTACGAGGTGCGAATTTTTGTAAAATCAAAGCTAAGTGAATTAAGAGCTTTGGCTCATGTACCAACTTGATCCAATATTCACGTAATCCCTTTTATTGGTAGTTCATAAAAACTATCTAGACTTTCAATATTTGTTTTCCACACATCATCGGCTATTTTCGTCATATTGCTCGCAAACAGTTGGACAACATTGATAGGTTGGTTCAACTTGGCAAGTTCGGAGAAAAAGGTCACGTGTCTTGTCAACTAGCCACGGCAGAACTAACCATAGTGTCTCCGTCATATGTTGGAATGAATGAATGAAATAGTTTGAATACCTGCAAGTTCTTTCTGAGATACGATCTACTATGAACCTTTAGTTAAACCATGGCTGTGCAAAACTGAAAAAGTTGGATTGGAACTTTTTTTTTCTGCTTACTTATCAACGATAAGTACTCGACAGTCTTTAACATTTAAAACGTATAGGTACTTTCCAAAATTTGAACATTTTAATTTAATTTTAGAAGTATTTTGTATTTATAGCCCGATGACGGAACAATGAACAATAACCTATGCATCAATTATCGGCTTTTTGTATTTGCGAATGTGGCAAAATTATAACTATACAGGGTGGAAACGTTAAGTGATCTCACTCGATTATTTCTAAACTATACAAGATATCGAAAAACTGATTACTGATTCTGAAAGTGCTTCACAAGCTCTTTCAAACGGTACCAGTAATAGGTTACAAAAAAAACTGGATCTATCCAAAAAATTCAATGTTTATAGCTTTCATACATTTAGTAAAACCACATAATATTAAAAACTATGCAAGATATTCAAAAACTGGTTACTGATCCTGAAAGCGCTTGACGAGCTCTATTGAACGTTACCAATAATAGGTTACAAAATAAACTGGATCCATTCGAAAATTCAATGTTTCCAGCTTCCATACATTTAGTACAGCCACAGTCATGGCACTCATGTCTTGTTAATATTATAGCAAGTAAAGCCTAAAACCAATGTTTTCCACGAATAATTTTAATAATTTTAAATAAGAATGCAATTTACGAGTTCATTTCAAGTGTTTATTATTTAATCAAAAAATGTAATACTTCTATTATTGTTTGGCTGGCATACATTTAGTATGGAGGCTGAAAACATTAAATTTTCGGATAGATCCAGTTAATTCTGTAACCTAATATTGGTACCGTTGGATAGAGCTTGTGAAGCACTTTCAGGATTAGTAACCAGTTTTTCGATATCTTGTATAGTTTAAAATAATCGAATGAGATCACTTATCGTTTCCACCCTGTATACATTCCATACACTTATTAATTACTAGCGGCCGCCTGCGACTTCGTACGCGTGGATCTCGTTTTACCCCCTTCATCTATCTTACGCGGTTTAGATTTTTTTCATACAAATGTTTTTTCCCGTTAACTCCCGTTTCCGTGGGAATTTAGCAATATCCTGTTGTAACTAAGCTTTAAGTTCACTATGGTACCTGCATGCCAAAATTCAAGCGTCTAACTTAAGCGGTTTAGATTTTTCATACAAAAGGATTTTCCCGCTAATTCCCGTGCCCTTGGGAATTTTGCAATAGCCTGTTGTAACTAAGCTTTAAGTTTACTAAGATACCTGCATGCCAAATTTCAAGCGTCTAACTTAAGCGGTGTAGATTTATCATACAAAAGGATTTTCCCGCTAATTCCCATTCCCGTGAGAATTCTTGAGTATACTATAACCTGCCCAGGAATACGAAGAGTAATTGTACCAAGTTTCGTTAAAATCCATCAAGTAGTTTTTGTTTCTATAAGGAACATACAGGCAGACAGACAAACATTTTAGTGATTGCATTTTTGGCATCAGTATCGATCACTAATCACCCCCTGATAGTTATTTTGAAAATATATTTCATGTACAGAATTGACCTCTCTACAGATTTATTATAAGTAGGTATGTGTATAGCTTATGAAATTAAACGCTTACCAACAGTAATTGGTTTATTGTTTGTATTATTACTATTTTCTATTTAATAAAATTTAATTTAAAACCTTATTGTACGTAACCAAAACCGGTTACCCACAAAAAAAAAACTTTAGCTATCACAATACTTATTTCAAGTGTTTTCACATCAGCAATATGTCTTACAAAATGCAGTAACGGTAAAGTAATAAATATTCCGTGATTTTCAAATAGGTAAGTTTTCACGTGGATCCTACTAGAAATGGTTCTATCGACTTCCAATTTATTCAGCGAGTTTAATGTATAAAGCCCGGATTTTCCGCTCCTAACCGCTTACCGTGGATTCCTTGCTGGACCCATAATGAATTTTATTGCTTTCGCATTAAAGTTATTCCTGCGCAATTTTATTTTGTAACGAATATGATGCATGAAAATGTTACTAATCAGGATAATTCCCGCTGACCTGATTTGCATTTCCAAGAACTTTCTTGTACTAAACACATAGTCAACTCGTCACAGAGAAAAACATGGTGTTTATCACACTTCATGTATTTTTCGTGGCAAGTTTCTTATCACATAAAAACAGAAACTACAATAGCCGAACATCGAAGATGCTGGACTAGGCGACACGAGATCCGAAGAACGCTGGTTCTTGAAGAATTGTGGTGAACCCACTCTTAGCTCAAAAATATTTTTAACTTAGTACGACGGGTTAAATCTTAATAAAAATACATCGTATATTAATATTCATTAATATTTGAAACAGGGTCAATATACCCATGTCATTAATACATAGAAAATATAATAAAACATTTGATTATAATAGAAAATTCATAAATGAATTGCACATTATTTGTTATTCAATGGTTAATTTACCATTAATGGATCTCATGTGCATCAGTTCCATTCTTCAGAATCACTGTCACTCGATATATTATAGGATGACTTAGATTCTGTTTGTTTGGTTGTAACTTTTGAGGGTGCAGGCAGGGTCATTTTTAGCATTTAACTAAGGTCCCGTTAACTGTGGAGTTGGTCTTGGATTAACTTCACGACCAGTTCTTTTAAAAGTTTCTGATTTTAAGAGTCTTAATGTCTCATTTATCTTGGCCAAAGCAACATTGATCTCAATGGTAGGTCGAACAATTCCAGATTGATCTTGATTTAATTGATCATATTTTTGATTATCCATTATTTCCCTTGCGGTTGTGTCTAAAATTTCTCTCTTCAGATCATAAATGTTATAAAATTCAATAGATGTCTCAGCATTATCCACAATCAATCCTTGATTACTATATTGTGAATTCATAAATCTTAAAATAACGGGACTTTCTTTAAAGAAAAAAGAATGCTCCTACTTACTCGTCAGAGATCAAATATCACTGAACGAACGCAAGAAGGCAGATAGTATTTTAGGGGAAAAGGGAATTCGTTACGTGATAAGATTAAGAGATTAGTGCGAATACTCTCAACAAAGTGCTAGAGTCTGTCTGGGGACGGAGGTTTTGCGCAACAAGGGGTAAGCATTAACATTAGACAGATCTTCTCTGACGAAGAATATTATTTACTTATTCATAAAATATCCACTTGATTTGGGAATATTCTTCGTATTCTAGCGATGAGCTTGTACTCGTAGTTCTGCTGTTTCTAGCCTTTACTCCTATTTTTCAAGTCCTCCGAAAATGTGGTAAAAATGCAGCACTTTTACATCGGATAGAATAATACTTTCAATTTGTTTGATTTCAAGTAACATTTCAATAACTAACTTCCCATTTACCGGAATAATACTTTCATCTGGTGTCTCTTTAATGAATACGTTTTAAATAATGTTTAAATGACTTCATATTTTTCTGTTTTAACACACACACAAAATAATTTTGTAATGTGAAATGTCTTCGTCAAACATCAGAATATTTAAAAGTGGATACACATTAATTCGAATTTATAACGAAATTATAAGATCTTAACATTACCAAACAGACTGTTAAAAGCTACAAATTGTAATTACTGCTTAAGTAATTATCATTTCTTTTTGTTACATTTTTGTCATTTCCTACCTGTTAATTTTGTATCACAACATTTTACGTCGTAAATTATTCTGCATTTTGCTTTAGAAGCAGAGGTAAAACAATTGCGTTCCATTTCATAATCGAATTTTATTTCTTTCATTCTTCTGTAGAAAAATTAAAACGAACCAGTCAACAGATTCCAGGAATCGTCGCGTTCAGTCACCTCCCATCCTATTCATTGAAGGTGCGAAAGTTATTCTCATCTACAGTAAAGTTAAAGTATTTTCTTATTAACTATCGAGTTTTAAGAACGACTCAATCTTTCTGTGACTCTGTGTGGTATATAATTGCGCTACCTCAGAAGACGAGGACACAACGAGGATTTGATCTTGATGTGTTTGCATGACAGCAAGATTTTGTATGGTCAAAGCGATTTTGGGTGTAAATAGGTATTTTCTAAAAATAAAATAGCATTCCCACTATGCGTGGTACAGTCAGCGTCATAAACTTCGTGACATCCAAAGTAGCCAAAAAGTTGACAACACAACTCCAATTGTAACAAAGACGTGTTGCAATCTTTTTGGCTACTTTGGGTGTCACGAACTATTGGACGCTGACTATACACATTACACAAAGCATTGCCTTGTTTGTGACTCTACGATGTCCTGTAAATATCCGAAATAATAGATGACTGTTATAACAATTTAACTATTTATTAGATTAATGTAATTTGAATCTAAGGGACCGATTTTGATTCTCAGACGGGTCAAATTAGAAACACGATATTTACTAAATTATCTAGTGTCTGCGTACCCAAGTATAGGTAAACCCCAGAGTTTACTACTTAATCATACCTTGTAATTTTAATACACGCATTAAATAGGTTTCTAGTTAGCTTAAATTTTAATATGGCCTAAATATAAACCTTTGTCCAGCAGTGGACGTCTTTCGGCTGAAACGAACGAACGAACGAATAAATCTTTTTGTAATTAAAACAGGCGTAATATTTGAACATAACAAAAAAATAAATCCGATCAATCATGGTTCGTCCTATAAATAATTAGTAATTAATTATTATTTTACTAATTAGTGCATGTTTTTTGGAGTCGGTTTTATTTTTTTGTTAAAATTAAATTATTTCTTGCTTTTTAGTTACCTTGATGTTACCACTGAAGATAGGCAGTACATTAGACTATATTTTTCACGTTAAGTGTAAAATAATTTTCCTTACAAAATACAGGTTACTATAAATATCGGCAACCTAAAAAGACCTTAAACCGTCAGCCCACCTTAAGAACATGAAAGAATACAACTGTCGGTCTATTTGTACCTACAACTCCTCCTCCAACTCCTAAGCGTTAAAGAGTTGTACCTACCGTCACCAGTTCATCATGATGAGCTGATAACTACCTGATGCAAACACTTGAATAACTTTAGCAACTATACGCATCTATAAAATTAAAATAATTATCCTCTAACTCCTAAGCATTAAGGAGTTTTACCTTCTATCATCATCATTTCAATATGAGATGGTAATTTCCAGGCGCAAATACTTGAATAACTTAAAAAAAACATGAAAAACGATATACGTGCCTATAGAATTTAAGGGTTTCCCTCGATTTCCCTAGGATCCCATCATCAGACCCTGACTTGGTGACAGTGGGATCACCTCGGGAGTACACCATATCGAACAAAAAAAAATTTTGAAATAGGTTTTTTTGACGGAGTTCTGCGGTAACATACCTACAGACATAAAAACATAAACTCGAATTGAGAACCTTCTCCTTTTTTTTAAAGTCGGTTTAAAAAACTGGTAAATGGCATAGTGATTGTGCTCATAGAATCATAGATGAAAGATTAAAGAAACAGTTAAAACTAAATTTTATTTTTTTTAAGAAAATATTTCCTAGGCCCAAAGATAGGACTATTCTACTTTCTAAAATGCCATTTTAAAATCGTTCCATAAAATGCAGGTGATTTACCTAATAGTGCAATTATTTTAATGTACATTGCGCTCGTACACATTTACAACTTCCTTTTTAAAACTAGGAGAAAAATAAAATGGATGCAAGGTTTCAGTGAATGTAAGTATGTATATTGCAAACGTATAGGGTGAACTCATCTAATTTCGTGATAAAGGTATTTGATTAATTAAATATCACTTAATTATTTGTTAATTTCATTCAGACTGCATAAGTTTTAGTCGGTCTTGTAAGGAATATAGGCACAATTAATCACAGCCTTACTTAAATACATACTTTAGAGTTATACCAGATTTACTAAAGCAAGTCAACTAGCAAGTACTCTAATTCTGATATAACAGGATTAGATAAGTTAACTTGATTAAAGTTATAAAAATTAATGTCATTTAAAAATACAATTGAAAAATATTTGTCTTTAAACTTCGATGAAGCAAATACCAGTGGATTTACAACTGCTCTATTCAATGGACAGATACTTACCCGCATTTTCGAATCCAGCTCGTATGTTTGATGGCGTGAAGCTTTTTTTAAACGCTGGACGAAAAAAATTATGAAAACCATATCGAGTTGAGGTGTCGCAAGGATTTTTAAATTTGGTAGACTTCGAGTGTCGTACTGCTACTTTCAATGGTCGATGAACACTGACATCTAGAGATTGTATTTTGTGATCTAGCGTACTCCAGTACAGATGGCATACTGGAGTGCTGCTAATTGTACTAATTATCAATAGAACAGGTCTTGCTGGAGAGATACACCGAACAAATAATTTTAAGTAATCTAAGAATAGTTCACCCGTGATCCATCCTTTTGAAGAAAAACGTACTTGGGTGTTTGGCATAAAACCATTTGTCAGTAGTGGCATGATTCTTACACTTTTAAATATAATAAAAGCAGAAACGTAACACCCGGTTGCATCTATGCATGCCAATAATGTTGTAACCTTTTTCTGCGTATGTTCTGTTACAAACATATTTAATTCCAACACTCTTGTCACTTACAGTTCCATTCTTTCCATATTATTGTTTATTTATTATTATTTATATTCTTTTAACGTCGACCATGGAATCTCATTTTTCTTAGAAGCTTAGTATTATTATATGTGTTGGTTGTCATTTTTGAACTCAAAACATTTTCAACGGCGGTTTCGAGATCGAGAACCGAGTAATTTCTGTTCTTCTTGTTGGATTTGTCTTAAACTTTAAAGACGCATTAAAGCTTGATTACCGAAGCTTTAGATAGTATTTTAAGTTATTGATTTTGCTCATATAGCTTTATATTAGCCCTCAAAGCAAGTATCACAAAATTAGGTGAGTCACAGAATTCAGTACTGACATATTATTTTTATCAGCCTAGTAGCGTTATAAAAAAAGCGGAAAATATTACAAATACATTTGCCATTATTACCATACCAACCTCATAGACATTGAGTCTAAAATAGCAATATCTCCCGCTAAATATTTAAAGTACCTAAATGAATTTATTATTAATACATTATTTGTTTGAAATATTAAATTGTTAAAAATAAATGACGATTACGAAAAGGTATCATATATGTATGTATATGTCAACGTGACGATTACATGAGTGACCTAACCCTTAAAAAAATGAAAGAGAATGTGTCAATATCTTTAAGAAAGTAAAATGTAATATAGTGCAATATCCTACCTATAATACCTAATAAATAATATAATATATAGTATATAATTGTACAAAATAATATTATAATTTATATTAATATTAAGGAAAATTATTACCATTAAGCATTATTTTGTAATTGTTAATGTTAGATGTTAACTAAGTATTAAATGTTTGTGACTTTGCTACACCCTCACAGGGTCAATGTATGAATGCATGTATATCTGTATGTGCTGAATATGTTAATGCAAATGAATAAATAAATAAATAAATTGTGAACTCTGTCAGTTTATAATATAACGCGTTAGATTGTAAACTAACAGTGGGTTAGGTTAGGTTAGATCATAATCTGACGGAATTCACAATTTTACGGTGACATATACATTGTATCTTTTCGTTATCGTGATTTCTTTCTACGTTTAAAAATCGTATTACAATTTGCGCTTGTTACTAATACGTATTAACAAAATATCATTCTTGGAACTACGAGTAAATAACAATTCATAGAACTAATTCTTAACACCTAAATGAAACAATAATATAGAGACATAATACAAGAATTATATATCCTGTTTGTTTCATTGCTTACACAAAGAGGAAAAATAATTCTCGCAACCGATTATCTGTTATCTACTTGATTTTTTCCAGTGAATCCTATATTGAAAGTTAAAGTAACAATATCGTTTATCTTTTATTATTTCCTTTTCCACCATGGGTACCTCAATATTTATTTACCTGGTATTAGTGACACTACAATGAATTGTTGTTTTTATTGTGCGCTCTGATTCACTGGTGTCCACTGTAAGCACGATTCGGGCAATTGAAATTTATTGACTATAACACAAGTGCGGGCTGCAGCAAAATCTGTATAGATAGAAGCATTTTCTGCCCCTGAGTCACGATCCATGAGCAATTGACTTCTTGGCCGAGACGGTGGCACCATTCATCGCACACAATATAAGAAAAGACGTAATCATGTCTGGAGAGGAATCACGTCCTACGAAGACAACGCCGGAATTCCGTCGACCCGACATCCTCTGCAGTCGTCTCAGATAATTTTCTTTAACAAAAAGAAACGGATTTCTTGCTTACGTTTTTCTCTAAAATTAGGATAACAAGCCGAAACAGTTTATTGCTTTTTCTTGTTCGAACGGTGAAACGTATTGGAGATAAAGGGACAATGTGGGGGAATCGGTGAGTGAATCGCTGAACATAACGAAGATGCGTGCGTAGTCGGACCTATACCTACATTGTTAACTATAGCTCGATTGGATTCCAAATGCCAGAGAACTGTCACAGGCTGAATTTGCTGATTGGCATTATATTAATTTGTATTTTACCTGGACATTTAACAAACCATTTCTTTAAATTATAGTATGCATTATACAAATAAAAGTCTTAGTATGTGTGTACTGATCCCAATACAACGCCCTTAATTTAGTTAAATAGCAGTAGTTGTAACACTTTTTTTTGGCGAGATTGAATACTTACCGATTTCCACAAACAAACATTCCAACGAACCGTAAGGTCACATATTACAAAGTGCGCAGTATTTCCTTTGTCACTTGATTGTGTCATTGTNTTTTGCTCCGGCAAATTTTCATATTTACATAGTTCCACATAGGAAATTGTTATTTCTCCAACATTAGAGTAGGTACGGTAGAGTAGAATAGATTTCTAAAACAAATCGTACTTATTCGAAAAAAATCAACAAGTCAAACATTCTTTACTTAGAACATAAACTTGAGCCGGTCTCGAGATAAGCTCCTGAGTCGTTACCAATCTGGACTTTTAAAGATAAAGAAAAACTTTTCGATTCGAATTTGGCAGATGCTGCAAAAAGACGTTCCAAAAGTTAGTGCAGTAGCGACGAACGGGCAAGTCCACCTCCAAGTCCAACTCCAAACATCTAAAGACTTTACAGAATGAACGCTTTTTAAATGTAGCATGGACAGGGAACACACGATGTTCTGAAATAAGTATATTATTTTGTGTATCATTAGATACGGTAAGGATTATTTTTTGTTAACTGCAGGTTTACAGTACACCTACCTAGTAATAAATCACGTGGGTTGTAACAACTGACTTCAACTGACTGCTCAATGTGCTGTCTGGTTTCCAAAATAGTTTTCTTTTGAAAGTTAATAAATATATGTATAATCATAAAAAATCATGAAAGGGGTTTTATAAAAATATGATTCACATTCAAAGTTGAGTGTCATTGTACTTTATATTGCTGAATCAAAAAATAATACTGCGAGGTGAGAGGTGGGGCAACTTCAACTCTTCCGCAATTGCCGACACAAATTGAAAATCCATACTACCTACTTAAAATAGATTCAAAGATTTAAAACTTACAAACTATCGACGGTCGTCAACATAAAGGCTAGTCAAACTTGCAGAAGTTTCAGATTGAACATAAAGTAGATGCAGAGAAAATGCTTTCGAGGATATCAAGAACCATTTCTGAACAAAACGTTCTAACATCTAAAATACGTGACCTAAACCCTTAGAGAGCTCACAGACGAGCGACATTACTTGCGATAGTAGTAGGCGACGGTCAGCGACTGTAGGCGACTGTCTCCGACTCGCTCCTTTCGCAATCATGATATGTTGACGCTCTGACTATACGTTAGTGACTGCACGTCTTCGATAGTCGCGATGCATCGGCGACGATTGTCTTATTTGAATATCTGTCGTCGGCGATTATCGGTGACTGCCGCAAGCAGTTGCCGATATACTTTCGTTCCCTAAATTCCCTGAGCGGGAGCGGATAGGGATAACCCTCTCAGAAAAATTTGTAATCGAGAAACAAAGAAACCGATATACTTTCGCTCGTCTGTGAGCTCCCTAAACCTTACAGAGAAATATGTAACCGAGACACAAAGAAATACCTGATAGTCGCTCATAAATTGAATGCTAACATCTTCATACGGGATACATGGTTTGCTTTAGGCATTAGTTTAGTTAGGTTTATTTTGCACATAGGTAATTTTACATAAAAGTATCTGAAAACTTCGACAGAATTTTGTTAAAAAACGAATGTGTAGATAAAAAGAAAAATGACTAACCGCATATTAATCGGGACACGTAACGTTAAAAGTGTGTGAAATATAGACAAGGAGCGTTTGACGAGATATGAAATTGCAATGAGAGGCCAGCCGTCTCGGGCCGCCCGACAAATCCCACTAACGCCTTCATTACCCACACGTCAACCCTCTTCTGCCGTCTTCGTCACGGCCTCAATCTTTTCGCGGATATTACCCTTAAATTATGACAAAAGCGCCACATCGGGAGCTGCATAATGAATCCCGCCAGTGATGAATGGCGTGTTTCATCTTCCATTGACATTTCCATCAAATACTTTTTACGTCGTTACAACCGGGCGCTCCGACGCTGCAATTTGAATGTGATGATACGGACTGGACATAGAAATAGGAAAAGATACATTGGCTTGGATAAAAACTTTCAGCTTCTTTGTCGAGGTTCCGCATACTTATTATGTAATTTATATAAACTAAGAAGAAAATATCTATCATGGATTTATATTCATAATTAAGTAAGTCTGCTTGACCTACAAGCGCTGGTGGTAGCCCCGTGTCAACACTCTCCATGCCAATCCAGACTTATTTAAATAGTAACCTCCGACCGCGACCCCGCCTCCGTTCCCGCTGATCTAGAGGCTGTAAGATTTGTGATTTCGTCCGGTAACGTAAGTCCTCATCAAATGAAACTGACAAATTTTTTACAGATAAAGTCAGCTTTTTTAACATTATTACACAAAAAAAATTGACATTGTTATTTTGTAATTTGGGTACCTATACTTAGACTTTATTGCCAATTGAAGTGATATTAAAAGAAGAAATTTTAAGTGGGGCAGAATCATGAGTACTTACAAATATTGAGTTAACGCGGTTTATAAAATCCACATCTAACTCGCACATCAGGGTTTAACATCATATTCTGTCAGAAGCGCAGAAATATGAAACATATTATTGCAAATCTTCATTTCAGTAACATTTCAGTAAGTCACAAATTAATTTAAACTACACAAACGGATGGACGCCCCAAGACGACAATCTGACTTGACAAGTGTAAACGTCACGGTCTCGTGAATCCATTCAACATTTAATAGCGCCAGTTACTGTTTTCGGGTAAACTTGCCGACACGTCGGCGTATTTGCATTGAAATAAATATTAATATTTCAAACAATTTTATCGCTATTTTAAAAGCGACGATCACTTCATTCCTTGCGCCTTATAAACAAATTGATATAAGTAGTTCTTTGGAAGCTAAAGTTATACAAGGTTATTTTTAGTAGGTATATACGAAACCTTAAAACTATTTGTTCAGAAACAGTAATAGAATCCATCGCAATATTTTTTATATAATTTTTTTTTAGTTTTAATTGACAGGATGCAAACTAGCAGATGGATCACCTGATGGTAAGTGATTACCGTCGCCCATAGACAAACTTAACAAACATTGCGTTGTTAACAAAAAAAGTGCCCCGCGTTGTACGATGTATATGTTACAGGAAATGTATGAAATCTGTCATTGTATACAATTCCTAGGAATTGTGTATAAGTCCTAAAATCACCCGGAAATGTGTGATGTAAATTATATTAGACACATTTCCTAGGAAAATTACACATTTCCTAAACAGCAATCGGAAATGTAATTAAGATATTTTTTTTACACAAAATTATTTTTATTACGCCACTTTTTGTTCTCCGAAACTTAAATGGCGCTACCGCGCCGCGGCAGCTGTGTATGTGTAAGGTCGCAAGTCTAACCTAACCTAACCGAGACTTTGTTATCCAGCTACAGGAGTACTAAAACCTTCATGTCAATAATAGTTTAATAAAAGAGATGTTAAAATTAGAGATTTCCAATACTTCAGCGTAATATGCGTGATGCCGAAAGAAAGGTATAATAGTGCGAAAACAACTGTCAGGCTAAACAATAATAATTGTGAGTTAAAAGTACCTATCGGCCAATGTGGTTTGGCTAAATGAAATTTTAGGCGTACCGAGGGACACCCGATCACGCGACCGCGCTTGTGCCGCTTAGTTTTATACATTTCCTAATACAATATTGGAATTCTATAAAATTCCTAGGAAAAGTATACATTTCGTAGGATATGTGCGTATTAAAAAATCTCTGAAGCAATATTTTATACATTTCCTAAATAGCTTCGGAATTGTATACATTTCCTAGGAATAGTATACAATTCCTAGAATTCATACATTTCCTGTAACATATACACTCGCGTGCGGATAATGGGACAACAAAAAAAGCTTGAAACTTCGTGAGTTTTCAAGGTATCATTTTATTTTTTTATATACTGATTCTAAAGATTGAAATACGTGACACGTGTTTCGGCTTTCGTATATACAAAAAATAATGTTGTATAATTCGCAATTCATGTAACATAATTGGATATTGGTTTAATTAGAACGCTGGTAATTACTACGACACTGTCGCAATTTGTGCGAGTTTCATTATTACTTATCAGTGAGCCTCAATGAAATTATTGCTCCATTAAGGTGAGGTATAATAGCTCACGAGTAGTTTCCAGGCCACGTTTTGGCAAACTTTGAGATTATATTTACTTTAGAACAGACTGTTTGTCACTAGTAGAAAACTGTAAATATCTCTTTATCCGTGTAGAGATTAATCTAAGGTGATTGATAACGCCTAGAATCCTAAATGGATTGTCTTGATACAAGTGCTTCGTCTATTGTAAAGTGAGGCAAAAAGTCATATTAATTATTATGTCATCCAATGTCTTAATATTATTACGTGTAGTTGTTGCAATTCACGAAGGCGAGTGAGCTTTACATGTGTGGTGGCTCGCTACTGTTCGTTTTTCAAAAGTTTTGATAGACATTACACTATCGTTATTTGCATGTACACGTACACACACAGCTCATTCGCCTTCGTGAGTTGCAAGACTATACGCTTACGCTAAAGTTTGACATATGTCAAAGAACTGTCAGAATCAATAGGAAAAGCTAAGCCAGTTTGAAGTGACCCACCCCCTTTTCTTGCGCTAACTCGGTTTCTAGGCGTTTATATATACAACTTAAAATATTTCCTTAAGTAGCTCGTAATGTAGCTACATTGAAATTAAAATTAGAATAAAATTATTACGGTACGACTTTTACTCATTTCGAAAATTCAATAGACAATTGACTAATCTATGAATCCATTCAGCTTACTGTAACCATTCATAAATTTTGTGCTGACGAATGAGCTTCAGAATTAACTCTTCGAGTAGGTACTTTCTTGGAAACATTGAATTTTCATAGAAATGAAGAAACTGACAACAATTCGGGAGTATGTTTTTATAAATAAAGTTGAATGAATACAATAGGCTTACCAACGTACCACTAGGCTTCATTAAATAGGCATACATTGTAATGTACCTCTTAATTAAAAATAATCATACCCAGACATACTACATTAAACTATGATATCGCGACTAAAACGTCAGCATGACTTTTCCGATTGATTTTTTTACAGACGACAGCAAATCAAACTAAACGATGCAAGTTTGCATTAAAACTGGATAGGACGATGTGCCGTTGACAACTGTACGATGATTGCTTAGGCCGAGTTGTATCACCTTAACTTTAGCCGTAAACTATAATTTTAACCGGTGTTTTTGTATGGAGTTTTACAGAGATTTGTCATGATTAAGATGGTGCAACCTAAGGTAACTTTATTACCTACTTTGCAATAAAGAACCCTTTATTAACACCAATACAATAAAAACTTTCAAGCTCTCGTATGAAGCTGGGATAAATTCCCGATATCATATTTCGCGTCGTGTATTTTGTAAAAGTTGGTAGAAATTTATACTGACACCGCCGACGACTTGAAAAGAAAACCGTAAACTTAAAACGAGCTGTCAAGAAACTTGTTGGTCGACAGATGTACCTGCTTTTATTTTGTACTGCAGAAAGTTGTCTTTAATAATTCTTCGTGCATTTCATCAAAGAAAAAGTTTTTTGGTGGCGGGGAAATTGCATTAAAAGGTGGTTGCAAACCGATATAAACTCAAGGCCTTCGTTTATCCTACTAATATTATAAATGCGAAAGTTTGGATGTCTGGATGTTTGTTAGGCCCAGAACACACGGTGAAACGCAATTTACTATTTTGTTACTTTTAAGTTGCAACTAAGTTTCTGCCATAGATTCCGTTGAGAGACCACACATGACGCAACCAGTTTGAAACCGGTTTGAAATGGTCGAAAGTAACTAGAAGTTGCAGTTTCGTTGCAGTTGCGTTTCACCGTGTGTTCTGGGCCTTACTCTTTCACGCTTTATGACGATCTGTGACAAACGAAATTTCACGCGGGTGAAACCGCGGGCAAAAGCTAGTATTGTTATATTCACCAAAATGCATACTAATTTTGGATTTCAGTGATTAAATAGTGTTCATTTAGTGCTCGGAACAAGCTCCTCTAACTTATAGTTAACATGAAACTACTAATTACGAGTATTAACGTAGATATTCCGAAACCAAGCATACTTTTGCTTTGAAGTATACTACGTCTACTACTAACTCTACTTAAATTAATCACTTTAAAACAAAGTTACACATACAAAGTAGGTATAACTTTCGACTTGGACTTCGGTCTTATAAACATTTTTGCTTCTAAAATACCACGAGCGTTTTGTGTTAAATACACAAACATTTATTGTAACAAATCTGAAACGAAAGTAAAAGATATTATAACGGCATCCAGCTGATGTTTGAAAAGACAGCGACCTTTAAAAAAGGTGCCTATCATAACAAAGTTTATAACTTTTGGAATGAATAATTTCGTAACCCTCGAGGGTCGTCCATAATGAATATTATAAAATCTGATATCCTTTCACGATGAAAAATAAAGCCCGTTAAGTTTCATCGCGTGTGTCTAAAGCAATGGTTTAATTTGATATCACACTTTTTATTTCCATTCTGTTAATTTGGGAAGAAAAATATTAGATACCTACCTACATTACTTGCACAGTGAAATGACAGAACAAAAGGAACAATCTTATGCTCTATCGCTTACATCTATCTACTTATATGTTCCATTTGAACACGAATTTTGAACTGAGTGACACTCAAAGGCATTTTATAATATCTTGTACTGCTTTTACCCTTTGGCGGTTGCACTGGGACGAAAGCTCTCAGCTCTTTGCGGATCGCGCGGCCGGCAAACTTCCTGCCTGGACAAACAATTTCATTCTTGTTTAAAACTCGTTTTGTTACCACTTTTTTTTTTCAATTAACGTAATATGAAAAACGATTTTTATTTTGGATGCTGTAGTATCCGAATTCCAATTGTTCTCAATTATTATGGCTACCTACCGCTTTGTTAGTTCTTCTTTGGTATATAAAAGCTGCAGTTGCGTGTTTGAACCCCGTCAGGGACAACGTTAAAAACATTTTATACGTCCTGGAGTCATAGACTTTATATTTGTTATTTATTTATTTAAGGATAGTACACAGCACTTTGGGGGAGGCCTTTGTCCAGCTATATTACAATGTATTTTAGTGAGATTTTGTATAAATATTCATCCCCCCTGAACCCACTGGCGGGTAGATCAGTAGGTGCACGGACTGTACGGGTCGTGGCAGATCATCGTGGCAAATTTATATTTAAGGCTCGCAATAATTTACACCTTCAAAATATAATTAATATATTCAGTCGATGAGGTTAATAATGATTGTTCTTTTGTTCACAGGTCTGCTCCGCCTGCAACAGCTGTACCAGAGCCTTCAGCCCGGCAACGCCACCTTCCGTATATCGAACGTGAAGCGCGTGTCGAACTCCACCGACGTGGTGGACTTCCTCCGAGCCATCGAGCGCCTCGACCGCTGGAGCAACAAGCACGTCGTCCTGGACTCCGCCACACAGCTCGCCAAAGACGCGCTAATTCTGCACGTACGCGACGTGCACCTCGGCCGAAGAAACTATCACTATTTTCTCAGCGGCTTGGTGAGTAATCCCCAGACTCCTTGTTAGTAAACTGAATTCAGGCGCCCCTACTTTCTCCTGTAGCGCCGCGTTCCGTTGGATTTGGAGCGCACTAATTACCTATAAAGTCGGCTCACTGAAACACTAGCGCATCTTGACTTCTTGTTTCCGATGCTGGTAATGAGAAATAGTCTGGAGGTCGTAACCTCGATAACTTTAGTAGTTAATTGCAAAGTACCTGTTTGGAATAAGAGTATGTGCAGATTAGTTTTAATCTTAATTTTCTTCTATAGTATATTATGAAAGCATCACAGGAAATCCAAGGCCCCAAACTTAGTAAGATACAGAATGTTTTTTCAAAACATTCAACACACTATAAGTTAACTAAACTAACTATTTGCGCAGTACGAAATATAATTAATTATCCAAATTAGAGTACTGAAACTCTCTAAAAACTTGGTGACAAGAAAAACATATCAACTCCACCGACGCAGGTTTGAAGCTTTTCAAACGAATACAAAGTTGTGAAATGGCATGCGGAACTATAATTTTCATAAACACGCTCACACCAGCATCTAAAGTTAGGGCACTAGACGAGGTTTTGCTACAAATAAGTTAGGCAGAATACTGTGGTGTTGAAAATGTACTGCAATGGGCTTAATTTAATTAAATACACTTACACGTTCATATCGCGGAACAATAAACTGTAACCGCCTGTAAACAATATTTTTGTATGTATACATACAGGGTGGAAACGATAAGTGATCTCATTCGATTATTTCTAAACTATACAAGATATCGAAAAACTGGTTACTGATCCTGAAAGTGCTTTAGGTACTAGCTCTATCCAACGGTACCAATAATAGGTTACAGAATTAACTGGATCTATCCTAAAATTAAATGTTTTCAGCCTCCATACTAAATGTATGCCAGCCAAACAATATTAGGAGAATTTTTTAAAATTAAATAATAAACACTTAAAATGAACTCGTAAATTGCATTTTTAATTAAAATTATTCATGGAAATCATTGGTTTTAGGCTTGATTTGAAACCAATGATTGAGTGCCATGACTGTGGCTGTACTAAATGTATGGAAGCTGGAAACATTGAATTTTCGGATGGATCCAGTTTATTAAGTAACCTATTATTTGTACCGTTGGATAGAGTTCGTGAAGCACTTTCAGGATCAGTAACCAGTTTTTGAATATCTTGTATGGTTTTTAATATTGTTTGGTTTTACTAAATGTATGAAAGCTGGAAACATTGAATTTTCAGATAGATCCAGTTTATTCTGTAACCTATTTATTGATACCGTTTGAAAGAGCTTATGAAGCACTTTCAGAATCAGTAATCAGTTTTTCGATATCTTGTATAGTTTAGAAATAATCAAGTGAGATCGCTTAACGTTTCCACCCTGTATAATTACTAGCTGTGTGACTAGGTAAGTACGCGTGAAAAACTTATCATTTCTAAGGGTATGAAAAATTGTTTACGCTCTATTGTCAGACCTACTTTTCACGGTTTTAGAGTACGGTACACGGTATTTCAAATTCTATGTAAGAATATTCAGCAATAAAAATGCAAACAATAGTTACAAATACAATCCAAATAGACGGAAAATTAGTTTTCACAAGTGAGCAAACCCAACATCGTGTTTTCTCAGAAATACAGCTTTTTCAATTTTAATATCATTATTACAGCCTTTGTTGAATATCTTAATAAAGAAATTCCGGTTGTTATGATCATAGCCGAGAGTAATTTAATTGTATCTTTTAGGTTTTAAATGGAATTGAAATATCCGTCGATAAACGGATCACTTGAACAGCTGAACCAATTCGTCTATTGAATGTTTTAAAATATTCTTTATTAACAGGTTTAGTTTTTACGAATAGGAAAATTGGAAATGTTTCCTGGAAATTCTCAATGTAGTAAAAACTGGACGTCCTCTTCTGTACAGTACATTCTTGTACGAATTCAAGGCCCACCTTTCTATAGATGGATATGCTTGGTTTTTTTTAAGAAATACCAAAAAAAGATCGAATGTTAAATTCTATAAGACTCCGTCATTATGCTAATACACTTAACTTTACACAGGTAGGTATCATTTAATTGGTATTGAACAACACAACGTCTGTCGTTGAGTCTGATTAAAATATCATCGAATGCAGTCGCTAGTAGTAGACATTTCGTTGACAGTATATTTGAACGGCAGGCAGGATAACTATCAATATTCACGTGCATGTTTGAAAAGCTACTATAAATGAAGAGGAAATGAGGATGTCCAACGTACTCGTATGCTGCAAGCGCAGTCCTCGCATGTGTTATTACGTATCACGCTTCCTGCGCTCTGTCATCACATTAAAACACGCGGAATGTTAAACAGCATTCAATGAAATGCTAGCTGTGACGTAGCTAGTTATTATTCTCCGCGTCGAGTTCGTTGTATGAATACACAAGCTTGTTCTTTGAAAATAGCCTTATGTGAGAGTGTATCACTATTATGGAACAAAGGTTTTCAAGGGATACGGGGAGAGTATGACATGTTGTGACCCGTTGTCCTAGCTGAGCGACGGAACGCGACATGAAGCGAAGCAACTCGATGTAGTGCGACCAATACTTCACGTGACGTGTGTCATATCCAACGTATAAGCCACTATACAACGACTTCGCAATGGGTCGCGTCGCGTTGAATTGCGTTGCATCGCGTTGCCGCGTTTGTTTGTCAACGGGTTTAGCAACAAAACCTAAATTCACAAGAATAGTAAATAAATACACTTAGGACTATTATTTTTTAATTATTTCAAAGCATCTAGCCTTGTGCTTTCGTCTTTTCCAACCGATAATACAATGATCGGCCAGTTATTGTGCGTTATCACCACAGTCACTCCAGGCATAGAGGGACGCTCGACCGTAATAAATGGCTCTCCGCTCCATACCGAATTCTGAATATTGGCTTTAAGCCCGTTGCATTCAATGGAATAGGTACGTATGTTTTGACTAATCGTTCTATACAATCCATTTATTTGCAACGTTAACTTCAATAAAAGCTGTCCAGCTGTAAATGCTCAAAGTTAAGGTATACAATAGACATGTATTTCTTCTATGTAGTTGTTGATATTTTAAATAATTTGACCTTACTTAATTAATACAGAACAACGCAAATTCTGAGAAATTTCAATTTGTATTTGAAATGTCCAAGGATATTTATTATTATTATTGTTAATTAATTGAAAGACTTTTGTGATAGGTAATGGGTGTTATTTCTGCACAGAATAAACTTAATATTGTTCATAATTATATTTCTTTAAATACTGTCTAATTACTAACTGTATCACTTAAGCCCAATATTGTATTAATATGGACCATTATGGGATACATTAAGTATACATTATGTACTAAGTAATCCATCGGTATTTACATAATTAAATCGAATTAATCCAATAAATAGTTAAGCGACTATTCACACCGACAAACAACCATTGTACAACAGCCAGTTTTTTTCATTTGAAACATTTAACTACTAAATATACAGTATATTTTTAGTCAAAAATAATGAATAGCGTTGTATAACTTTCTCCCGGGACAAACTTGACCTTCACTGGTTGGGTTTTTGGCAGTCAAGCTGTAGAACCTGGCTACACAGGAGTTGCAGCGGTGGGAAAGAGAGGTGGGCATAGTCCCGTGTTATGGAAATAGTTAGTTTTAGCATTTTAATGTAAAAGTCCCAACCAACTAAATCTTAGTTTGTAGAAAGTACTGTTCTGAATCACCTACGCTCTGGATTTAGAAACTACTAAAAAGAATTATAGATTTGCTATTCAAAAGTGACTTAGTATAAAACCAACTGTACAAGAGCGCGGGTTTTGTAAGTTTACTTATCTTTTGAACTGAACGAAAGGAGCGCATCTAAAAATACTCGTAAAAGGTTAGTTAGAAAGTTAAGTTAGATAAGTTGTTTTGTAGTTATAAATTATATTTATTACTTATTACATAGACTGAGTTGCACCACCTAACTTTGACCGTAACTCTGACGATAACCGTTGTTTTTCGTATGGAGATTGACAGATTTTTGACGTTTGTTAAAGTTGATGTAAGATGGTGCAACCCAGCCTTAAATATTTATTATTTTCGCAGGTAATGGACGATCGCTGGGAGAAAGAAGTAACGGAGTTTGGCGCTGTCAATATAACCGGATTTCGACTCCTGGACACTTCACGGAAAGTTGTTCGAGACTTTATTGATGTCTGGAAAAAAGATTCTATCTCGGTAAGTTTAAATAAGAAGTATTAAGAAGTTCTTTTTTATTTTGTTCCTACAAAATGGAGTAAGTTCGAAATCGACATTTTGGGTGTATTATAATACCTACTTCTACTAGGCTATAAACATTCTAATCAGCTGCGACAAAAATGACACAGCTTGGAATCATAACATGAAATGAAAACAAAGCATTTCGATTACGGATTATCGATATACGGACTGGTTGTTGTTACATATTATTATGGAACAATGCCTTAATTCATCTGCCAAGTGTGTAAACAGATGCAACAGAAAATCAATGGTCTTCAGCCGCCAGCAATGCAGTGCTTAAATGACCTATGACTGTTACGGCTGAGATGCAATAGGTACATCCGGGACACGGCTTAGCTTACTCGAGTATTGTAGCTCGTATATGCCCCGGATCATTTGTTAGGAAGAGAATCTGCAATAATTTCCGGAATGATCCACAATACGCCAGTTACTGCCAGCTACGAGCACTAAGTAAGTACACAAACTACTATCTAGTAAATTTCTCATCTCGATCTTGTCTTGAACCTGAAACTTGCTCAGTCGCTAAAATTCAAACAGCAAAACGAAACTAGCGTAAGCGATAATAATGACTAGGTTGGCAAAATTAAAAACACGTTAAAATTCATGAAACTTAAATAGCGAAATATTTAGTTTCGCGTCATCAAAAATCTGTATTTTCAGTGATAGTGACCTAATATTTTTGCAGATTTACATGCATAAAGTTCTGAGTTTCCTCAATAATGCTTCTTCAAAACTGAATTCAAAACCTAACCTAAAAACATCGCGACTGACACTATTGATATTTTAAACTATTATGTTGCATTTTTACTATAAAATTATCATTTATTTTTACTATAAAATAGATATTGTTGCAATAAATCCCGTGAAGTGATAATTTGACACTATTGATGTTAGATATAATAACCGAAGGTATTTCCTTATTCCCAATTTCCCATATTATAGTAAATAGACTCCGTGTAGTTTATATTTTCACTCAATGCTGGATACAGAATATTTTCCGACTCAATTTTACTGGTTGGATGTGAAGTGAAAAGATATTTTGAGCACTTTGACTGTGAGGATAATTTCACCCCTATACTGTAAAGGTATTTTTAGACTCACTCTTTAGATTCAAGCTCTAGCTAGAAAAAGTAAGAATACCTACACTTTGACCTCAACGTACCTAATTATCAAGGTATGCTATTTCACTACACTCGAATGTCATTCATTAGTGATTTAGGGTCCTAATTAGACAAGAAACTATCAGTAATAGGACACACAAAACAAATTATAGTTGTTGCTACAGTTATGAGGCTTCATTGCGCGTTATTTTTGTTTTCTCTTCTAATTCTTTCAACGAGACCTCATGAACCGTTAAATTTATTTGTCTGTGATTAATTACCGATCACCTCATAAAGGTAGCAGGAAGGTGCTGTATGAGACCGCCAAAAACCGGCCATTATGGAAATCATTGGGGGAGGCCTATGTTCAGCAGTGGACGTCCTATGGCTGAAATGATGATGATGAGTAATTAAATACGAGTACTTATAACAAAAATCTGACGCAATTCAAGGACCTTAATTGGAGCTGGTCGAAAAATGATTTCGTTGGAAAGTTGCTAAACATTTGCAAAAACCGTTACGAATGCCACTATTGCTTCGCCCGCCATTGGCCAAAAGCCTTATCAGCACATCTGCGAGTTTCCTTCATTATTCTTCTCCATTGCACCCTGGAAGTAACCGAAAAGGTTTTTCATTGAAATTCGTCAACTTGAGACGTCAGCCTCCGACTCCCTCGTAGCTCGAAGGGGGCGAAGTCCGCCATTACATATTTACGTGATGGCAATATCAAGTCCGCTGCAAACGGGACGATTTCCCGTCGAAGCACGCCCCCGAATCATTATGAATCTCTAATTATACATTCAGAAGACGAACTTGTTAAACCCTCCTTTTTTAAGAAAAACATCTTGTTGGCGGCTTCGACACGGCGATCGCTATTAACTTAATTTTGTAAGCAAATCGCCTCATCTCGTTTAATAGCCTTTTATAATTCGGTATTTTATAAGTTTTTTTTTAGAAAACCAGCGTAACTAATGTCTAAACTATTTAAGTATAATATTCAGGTTTAGTGTACGCTTGAGTTCTCCACATAAAGTTTATTTGCTTTAAAAAGTGCTTTGAGTAGGTATGTGAAGCTTAAGTTAATGAAATCAGGGAGCTTGAGCTAAATGAGATCATATCTTTACATTTTGTTTGCTTAGTAGCTCTTTTGCAGTTTATTGCAGTTTCTAAAATGCAGCTTGATATGAATTTGTTCAACATACGAGTTACAAGATTTTTAATTTTAATCTAACAGACCAATGTTGCTTACTTTCATTTCATTGTGACATACTTGATGTAGTATGTATGTATTAAAACATATATTATACAAGAATCAATGCATTTTATGGATAGTAATCAATTATGGGTTTTCTTTGGCAGAGCGCAGTTCAAATAACAAAAATTGTTTGGTTGAACTGTTGAACATGTTTAAATGAATAACATATTATTATGTATTTGAAACAAACAGGATGTGTTGTTTCAGTAACTAGTGCAAATAAGTGTATTTTTATTGCATTCCAGGTAATTTAACTATGCGAGTATGTAATAAATACTCGTAAGTGTTGAAGTAAACAATTGCCAACCATTAAAATCATTGGTGTAGGTTAACTTTATATTTATTAAGCCCTAACCACATTGTGGGCGGACACAATGTTAATTATAACAGTAATAATTTTATTGGTCTCATAAAATTAAGCGATTTATTTGCAAATAACATACTTAGAATAAAGTTGTTCATTACACAAAAATAACATTTAAGTAATTTAGCTTATAAAGAAAAATAAAAAATATCCTAGCGACAAAGACCGCCTAAATTGTACCGTTTCGATTTAGTATTTCTTTTATACTTGTGTCTGTGTGTGATGTAAAATAAAACATAATAATTACGAGTAAGTAGGTATCTATCTCTCTAATTCATTTAATATGAATGACATCCCAAAAACAATACAAATACAACGTCAAACCAAATAAGATTTGAAAGAATGATAGCGTTCATGAGCTGTATTACGAAGGCCAGATTAAATTAAACTCACTGTGCATAAGTCATGACCTGACGCTGGTTTTTGGTGGGCCCTGGAATGGAATGGACCATGGCATAGGTACTTGGCGTAAAATTATTAGACCATATCCGAAAAATAGCACCGCGCTTCGGTGCCTGAAAAAAGCTGCTCAGTAAAAGTAAGGGATTAATCGCAAATCTAAAAACCTTAACGCCAAAATTTACATGCGGGTGTCCCTTTGCAGGAAACGGACATGTGGTAGACCCAGAGTACGGTAGGGATAACTTTAAAAACATCTTAGGTAGGGATCCCTTTCCCTACCTATATTGATAAAGCATAGTGTAGAGACTTCAAGTTATCTCAAGGTAGCTTCTCATAGATTTTGATGTCCTTGTTGACGACCACTAGAAACTTTTATGACGACTAAGAATAAGAAAAGATAAAATTGTCACCGTAGTCAGAAGAACAATTAATTAAATCTGATTTTAAAGGCAATTGTAGATCAATGAAATGCGTTATTATTTACAATAATCTTACGTTATAACACCGAGATCTTACAACTGAAGTCTTCTATTGACTGTTCATACAAATTAATTTATTTACACGGACGATTTAATATGAGGTTACCGAATTTTTAATCCGACTTCAATATTAGTCCCATGCTAATAAAATAATTCCTACTGGTTTTTCCAATTTCGAGGCACATCTTACATACAGTAAATCATACAGTCTTTACGCTGTTTGGTCATGAACATTAGCTTATATACTATATTTGTTACATTTTATTTATATTAACCTGCAGACAGTGGTGACTGAGTTTGTTGCTGCGCTTCTTCTCAGCACTTGCCAAATGTTGGTCTCGAAGCGCTGGTAGGGTAAAAAGATTATGAGACATGTAGAGGCTCCTTAAGAGCAAAATGACGATTTGTAAGAACTATTTATTCATCAACAGCCCTTTACAGTCCACTGCTGGACTATGAGCCTCCTCCACTATAGTGGAGGGTTTTGCCATAATCTCCACGCTTGGCAGGCGGGTTGGAGATCGCAGTTTAAAAGATTGATGTTTTTCAGAGAGCGCTGCTGCCCATTCTCTGTTTGATGTGTAGTCCCTAAGTCGCCTCTTACGACACCCGCGGGAAGAGTAGGGGTTGGTGACAAATGTATTCTACTCTGCCGTCACCACACGGCACTAGATAAGAATAAGAACTATTTATTAGTCTAAACAAATAAAGAAATTTTGACTTTGACTTTGACTTTGATCGTTGCATATTTCTAATGTTACTAAGACGTGACAATATTTTATGCCACGAACGTTATTTGATGCAAACGACTACTTTCTGAGTATTTATTCAACCACACATAGTGCACGGTTGGGTCACATACTTGTATTTGTCAATTGTAATGTTGACAAAGCTCTCGCGGTCACGCGCCCGTAATAAGTTACGGGCGGAGTTATAATACTGTGTGTTGAACATATTTGCTTTACACGAAATCAAATTTAATGATGGTTGAAAATGAATTTATCAAAAACTTTTGCTGAGAGTATATTGAAGTGAATAAATACGTCTTTTAATGAGTTTGAGGGTTCAGCTAATTTATTTTAGGATATGAGTGGGTAAGTTCCCCCTTCTTTGCACTATTTGCTAGCTTTTGTCTACGACCTCGCTATTATCTATTTCCATCAATCCCGAAGTTTTCCATGAGAACAACAAAAAAACCGACTGATGTAGGTATTCATATTATATCTGTGTCAACTAAAGACCAATATAAAATGCTTGATTGTTTGTAATATAATATTCTTGAGATACATAGCCCCATTATCAACAAAGGCAAATCAGGTGTGCACCTAGGATCTAAACTTAGGAGACTGAAAATTTTGGATTAGGGTGATCGCTATAGTAATTAGCCAATACATAGTTACTGACCAACTTGCCTAAAATAAAAAGAAACAAGCCTAATGGAAGTGATTAAGAGAGGAAAAGAGACAAATATTTTTTCTGAGCAATACGCAGTCCAATGTAGTAAATATTTTTGTCTCTTACTTATTAACAATCCAATATACCAATAACTATGTATAGGCTAATTACTATAGCAATCACCCTATATTTAAAATTGTTTTTAAGCACCTTTTCCGAATACAAGAATGATCGCCTTATTGAACAGACTGGTTTGAAACAGTTAATGGAAGTATTAGTAGAGATTGACTTTAAAATTAGTGAGAGTGGAATTAGTAATCATCAGGTCATTTCATCAACACAGTGATGATTAAAGGTGAAAGCTTCATCCAGAATCATCAACCACAGAGGAAATGGCAAAACAAATGGAATTGTTATTATGGCAAAAGACTTAGAATTGTGATAGTTACTCAGGCGAAATTAGAACAAGCTGTTTTGGGCTGACACTGTGTAGGTTTGTTGTCGACATGAAAAGAAGAACAAGCCGTACCACCAACCGAACCGAAACGAATAGAAAATATTGCCCCCACTAGGAATCGAATCCGAGACTATTAAAGCAAGTGGTCTTTCAACTAAGAAGATCATAGAAGTTAAAGTTAAAATGGCGGTTTTCAATGTGACTTCTTGTTCCAGGCTCAAGCAGCTCTCATGTACGACGCAGTGCAAGTTCTGATAGACGCAGTGATGAGACTCATGCGCAAGAAACCTGATGTTCTTCGCAGCACCATCCGCCGCAACGCCAACCTGAACAGCAGCAAAACCATGGACTGCAGCCCCAAGGGGAAACTGACGCCATACGAACACGGAGACAAGATCTCGAGGATGATCAAAAAGGTAATGTTGAAGTTATTTACTTATTAGTTTAAGAGATTGATACTCGTAAATTCAAAACAAACATTTTCTATCTGTCTATAAATCTTCTAGGATCTACATTGTCACAATTCTCTCAGTAAAAGAAGACTCTTTAAGTAGGTAATTAATTATGATCATTAAAATGTTAATATAATTAAAATGTATGATTTGAATTTATTATGTGGTCTGTTTAATGCAAACAACATTAAATTGAATGAGCATTTTTAACGCCTTTGTGATCAAGCTTATTGAATATTCTCGGAAAATGGATAAAGGGTGGATATATTTTTTTTAATTCAGTCTGCTTTCATTTTTATGACGTACTATCGACCATAGTTCCTGCTACCCATTTCCGTTTTTTCACTCGCTCTCATCAAATGGCGAGTGTCTGCGATAGAACGAGACGACATGACCGGAAATAGGTAGCTGTAACTGTGAGCGATAGTACACTTACTCCGCACATTAATTTCGTAATTTTCCCTAGTAGAATTAGAAGTCTCCATGCGATCTCTTTATATTTTTTTTCGTGAAATTCAATTAATTAAACGCTTGATCCATCCATTGCTCCGGCCAAAGAATAGTTTTATGCTTAAAAATACATAGTATTCTCTCTGTAAAACCTAAATTACCTGACATCAATTTACAAGCCCTATTGCCCCTGCGAGTGACTGATGCCAATTCATACATTCAATTACGACTGCTGGCGAATGCTTCGTTATTCATGCGTGCAGGATGTGTACAAATACTTTGTAGGTAGATGACGTCATTGTGAATATGTAAAATTTCACGTATCATGTGCGTACGTAAGCGTCGCTATTCGTTACGTTGATATTATGTCGGCGCGCGGCGCACGGGTAATATCGGGTTTGACGTCTTAATGGTGTGCGTCGAACTAAGTACCGTTTCTCCCTCAAGCGAGCCGCTAACTGAATTATAATATCATATTAATTAATAAACAGAAACCCCTGCACAATCTCACCAGGAACGTAGTGCAGGTTATAAGATATTCCGTTAAGGCGATTACATGGCCGAACGACCTTGAGCATTAGAGCGAGACAACGCGCCTCACGCCGCGCGCCCGCGCTTCTGCCCGATACCAAAGTGCGCTCAGAATACAGATGCNTAAAATCGCTTCAGCCGTTTAGGAGGAGTAGGAAATTTCTTTGGTGAAATTAGAAGAAAGTTAAGAATTTTTTTTGTCAAAACTAATAGTTGTAACAAAAAAAACGAACAACAATTTTTTAGTTTAAGATATTATACATCTCACACATATTTTTTTTTCTTGTTTGGATCATCCATTTAGGAGGAGTAGGGATTCAAAGAGAGGTCTATTTTGCAGTTTTGCCTCACCTATCGCCTTAATAGGATTCCAGCACGATTTAAGTCGGCATAAAACATCAAATCCAATTTGAAATAAATTAAATCTCTTTATAAATTTCTGCGAATGCGTGGCTTGAGGTCTTTTTATCTGTCTCAAAGTTAATTAAATCCCAGAAATGCCGTCCACCCACTGACACATTTTACTTTAAGCGTTGGAAATGATTCGCTATGGAATATTTGAGACGTTCTGCATGAAAGATTTTTTATTTATTGCAAAATTCACACATAAGTAGCTTTATTCGTCTATCGAAATTCAGTCGGCTGACTTTTCTGAAAGAGAAAAATATAAAGCGATAAAAATTACAAATAGAACGATCTCTACAAGCTATTCAGGGTGTTAGGTAAATGGGTATACCTATGAGCCGACACTAGCCCATGTTAACATAGTGATATAATAAATGGTATGGTGAAGTCAGAAATTTGATATCATCCTTTTATTTTTTTTAATTTTCATACAAAATAATTTTTATAAACTCCGATTTGAATGAAAATTAAATAATTAAAATGAAGATATCAATTTTCTGAATTCACCATACCATTTATATTACCATGTTAACATGGGCTAGTGTCGGCTCATATAGCCATTTACCTAACACCCTGTATAAAGAGGACACAAGAGTTCCTTCGTTGCTACATGCATCGTGTAGTAAGGATATAGCTCAACTCGCGGTTAATAGTGCGTTTTCAGTCAACCCACTTTTTCTGAAATCGGTTGCGTGACAAGTGTAACATTCGCCCTGTGTCAACTTGAGTGCTCGTTTTCAAATATTTTCGTAGATTTGACATTATTTTTTTTAGTATTTCGTTATGCACCACTTAAATTACCTAAGAAGTTAGGAAATATGTATCTGCTACTGACAATGTTAGGTATAGGAATTATCCTTAAAATATTTAACAGTAACATCCAAATTAATCCAGGATTTTCAACACATAGTTCTATACAGGGTGTTAGGTAAATGGGTATATGAGCCGACACTAGCCCATGTTAACATGGTCATATAAATGGTATGGTGAAGTCAGATATTTGATATCATCATTTTAATTTTTTTAATTTTCATACAAAATAAATTTTATAAAATCCGATTTGTATGAAAATTTAAATAATTAAAATGAAGATATCGATTTTCTGACTTCACCATACCATTTATATGACCATGTTTACATGGGCTAGTGTCGGCTCATATACCCATTTACCTAACACCCTGTATATTTCATACAAAATAAATTTTATAAAATCCGATTTGTATGAAAATTTAAATAATTAAAATGAAGATATCGATTTTCTGACTTCACCATACCATTTATATGACCATGTTTACATGGGCTAGTGTCGGCTCATATACCCATTTACCTAACACCCTGTATATTAATTTTTCTTTGGTGTTTTCGAAGTAAGTATATAAAATAAATAAATAAATAAATCTTTGGACAATTTCACACAGCGCCAGCTAGCCCCAAAGTAAGCAACTTAATGCTTGTGTTATATGGGTGCTAGCTTAACGGATATACTACTTATATACTTTTTTTTTTAAATACATAAATATTATACATAGTCACACCCAGACCCGTCACAGAAATTAAAATTCATCATTTCAATATCTGCCCGGCCGGGAATCGAACCCGGGACCTCTCGGCATAGTAGTCCGTTCTGAACCACTACACCAAACGGCCGACCGAAATATATGTGGGAATAAGGAGTTTGGTTTAGTTTTTATTTTTAATTATGTTCTTTATGGTGAGATGTCAGATTTGGTTTTAGATGACGTTAGCTGTCTGTAAAAAGATGTACGATTTTGTAAGACGATTTTATTAAAATGAAGAACGAATAAAACCATTATGATTTTCAATTGAACAATCTCACAATCCCACAACTTTTTTGGGGGCTCGTCCGGGATAGAGAGGTTAGAGCAGGTGATCATGGGGGTCAAGCTCATCATTGAAAATTAGTGGTTCAAGACGACGAAAGACGAAGATTCAAGACGTACAATACGACGAAAGACGAAAGATGTTGCTTTGTTAGACTTGTTACGACGGTGATTATTGATGGTGATTGATGATTTCAAGTAAAGTATCTTACTTACGACGACGACTTACGACGAAGACAATTAAGACGAAAGATATTTTNACAATAATCCTTAAAATACATATAAACTTGTGTCATTCTATAAAAGACGTATAGATTACATACCTTGTCACGCTGGCAATACACGCAAAAGCTGATAAATGAACACATGCGGCTCTGGAAAGATGAAAATTTATCACGATAACTACGATGACGATTCACTGAAGAGAGAGACAGAATTTAAAATGGATCTTGTACTCATAAAGACCGATAATTTTACCACGTGGTAAGTAATCATTGGGACGAATTTTTGATAAACACACAGTCTTACAGGGGTATTTAGTGCAAAAAGGAGTGGATTGGATACTTAAATGACTGAAACTAAGTTAATTTGTGCTTTGTTAATGACTTAATTACATCTAAATAAATGTATCAATATCGGTTTAAAATACAACATCGCCAAAAGCTTCGCAAAATATTAGCAACTAGACTTGCACAAAGATATCTACGTAGAAAATAACGTATCAATTGTTATATATTATAATGCGAATAAAAGCTTCGTGGAAGAATTAGGCATCTAGACTTGCACAAAATTACCAGCATAATGTGCACAAAAGTTTCGTGGAAAAACTACGCAACTGAACTTGCACTACGATACCCACCAAATAATATCCTAAAATAAGTATGCAACAATAGATACGCGAAAATGTTTTTTAAAGTCTTCGTGGAAGATNGAAGAATACCACGAGTGTCAACAAGATGTTGGGGTTCAGATATCGTTCCGAGACTTAGAGAAGTCAATGAATGTTTTTACTGGCGATGATACCTATCCTGTAACGGAATTTATAGAAGAATTTGAAGATGTTGCTGATTTGATGAAGTGGACTAATGTGGAGAAGTTAGTTTATGCGAAGAGATTGCTGGGAGGAACTGCTAAGTTGTTTTTGAGGTCTATTGGTAGAATTAAAGACTACAGTAATTTGAAGAGAGCGCTCAAGGAAGAATTCGCACCCAAACTAAATAGCGCGATGATCCACAAGAGACTAGCTGCACGGAAGATGAAGAGTGATGAAACTTACCAACAGTACTTTTTGACGATGAAAGAGATAGCTTTGCACGGGAAAGTTGAAGATGCTGCTCTGATGGAGTACGTTATAGACGGAATTAGAGACGTTGAGACGAATAAAGTTATACTTTATGGCGCCGCGGATATTAAGGAGTTCAGGAAGAAACTAGAGATATACAGCGAGTTCATGAAGAAGTTAGCGAAACCGACACCTTCGACGTCAAATTACCAAGGAAGTCAAAGTAATCGAAGATCGGGAAATGATGAGCATCCTAAGAAAAGGTGTTATAACTGCGGAGCTTTCGATCATCAATCCTCTGCATGCGAAAAGGGAATTAAATGCTTTAGGTGCAATGACTTTGGACACAAGCGTGATGATTGTCCCAATAATGAATCGAAGAAGACGTTGAATATTCTGAAGGTAAGAAAAGATGATGTACCGTTAGAGAAGATTAAGATTGAAGTAGTGGAAAAAGATGATCAAGTTTTAGTATACGACAAAGACGACTCTAAACACACGAATGAAATTCAGACAATGTTGGAAGACTGCAAGCCTACAAATGAAATAACGAAGAGTAACGACTGTCAGATTGAACACCGACCTGCACCACGAATGAAATACGCCGACGCCCTAAGCCGTTTGCCTACATGTTTAGTACTTACCGACACGACTGCACGACTGAAGAAGGCACAAGATGAAGACGAACCTATTCTGATGCTGAAAGAATCCTACCAGAATGACATGTTGCCCAAAGAGAGAAATGAAGATGGATTATTTGTAGTACCGAAGAAGATGCATGACGGAATTATAAGAGAGAATCATAACCAGGAAGGACTGTTTGACCCGAATGATAAAGGAGATGATGAACTTGTTAAGATGATAAAAGAGGAAAACGTAGAAAGAATGAACGAGACAAGACGAGAGTTAAGAGAAAAGGCAAGAGAATTTGTAGAGACAATTCAAGATGGAAGTGTTAGAGTTTATAACAAGAAAAGAAAGAAAGCTAGAACATACGAGAAAGGTGATTTGAGAATTGGAAATACAGAAGACCCTAATTTTATGAAGACGTGGATTGCCACCGAAGACGAAGGTATTTCATCTGGGACAGATGAATAATCAGGAAGGCCGTGTGGGATTAAGGAGTTTGGTTTAGTTTTTATTTTTAATTATGTTCTTTATGGTGAGATGTCAGATTTGGTTTTAGATGACGTTAGCTGTCTGTAAAAAGATGTACGATTTTGTAAGACGATTTTAATAAAATGAAGAACGAATAAAACCATTATGATTTTCAATTGAACAATCTCACAATCCCACATATACATAACTGCGACACCAGTCCATAAAATATGCATAAATATATGAACTAGATAAGAACTCTTAGTATCCAACATTTCTCAAAAGTCTACATCCTATTGTGTACAATATACACTAATGACGCTAAAATACGCGCGACGGTCACGCTTAATCACAATAATTACAAAGGCGTCACCGCACAATCTCAACGCATACGTAAGCTGGGAGAATTTAAACCCAAACGGAATTACTGGTACGCAGGTGTTGAATACCGGGTCCGTCTTTTATATCGAAGAGGACAATAGTGCCGCCGAAAATCGATACTGTCGATATATCGCGTACCATTATCGCAGACGATAATTGAAACTTGTGAATCGGTAAATTAATATTTTAATATAACATAACACATTAAAAGTACACGTAACTGGTCGAATCTGTTTTGTTAATTTATATCATTTAATTTACGCCATTTATTGTTGTATACTATGTAAATTGTTACTGCACTTTAGATGTTAAAGAAGATGCACCTAGCTGTACTCGTAAGCAGTGACTCCTCTGACATCAAAGGCACATATGAAAAAAAAACATACGGGTCGAATTGAGAACCTCCTCCTTTTTTGAAGTCGGTTGAAAAGCACTTTCTTGCTTCAAATCTGGACTGGGAGCGGTGTAACGTGAAAGTTTCGCACCCTTCCTGGAATAAGTACGCAAGTGAAAAATGCCAACTTTTCAGGAGCGTAAAAAAACTGTCCTAAAAATTTATAACCATTATTAAAAATATGTGTTATACATCAAAAGATAGCTAAAAATGTCTGTGAGGGGCCTATGTATTTATATTTAAAATACACTTAATAGGTTTTGAGAAAAACTTAAAAAAGAGCGTTGCGTACTTATTCCGCGAAACATATTTAACACCTTGTTGTTGTAATTATGAATATTGCATTGTTGACATGTAAAGGAATACATGCTGTTTGGTATTATTGCAGAGAACCACTTATTGGCGTTCAGATTTAGTCGTGCATTCAACGTGTAAGTGTAGTTTACGTAGTTTTTCCTCGAACTATTCGTATTGAAATAAATTCGTAAAAAGGATAACGTACTTTTACCTTGTGAAAAATTACATTACTTATGGTTGTATTTAAAATTATAGCTTTATTCAAAATTAAAAAGTTACAATAATTTTGCATAACTATATTATAATTTTCGGAAATTGCATTTNCCAAATAGTATCCTAAAATAAGTATGCAACAATAGATATGCGAAAATGTTTTTTAAAGTCTTCGTGGAAGATATACGTAACTATTAATATGCTATTATTCATACGGAACTTTATTAAACAATTAAGTGCAAATGTATTTACTTCGTTTTTGCTATGGAAATTTAGATGTTTTAATGTTGCAATATTTTACATATTTGTACATAATGTCTTCATTTTTAAGAGAAAAATTATGAAAAAAATTGACAATATGTATTACCTCCTCCTCGATTTTTTAGTGCAATAAAAAAAATATGGCACAAGTGGACTTGCATACTTCTTCCAGGGGGGGTGCGGTTTGTCCATTATATTTTTAATATTTAAGTCGCGAGCTCGTTACATCGGATGGTAATGATGTTCATTTACTTACACTAAATTCTCCACGGCGAATTCGAATAAGTATACATTAATACACGATTTTCGCCAAATCCATTTTTGAGGTGGATTTTACCTTACTTACTCATAGTGCACTTTATTTGCTTTTAGTAATGAAATCTTTTGATTAAAGACTTTTGAGTGCTTTAACGGAAAATGGCTTATTAGCACGATGATTACCCGTGATTATACCATACTACGCCATAGTTGAGGTGAATATTCTACTATGTAGGTACATGTCGACACCCTGAGTAATCCGAGCCGATTGAGTATCGATTCTTTTCTCGATTATCTGGCAGCCCTAATCCACACCCTTGGTTTCGGGACGCCGACGATTAATTAGGTTTTCTGGGTGACGCCTAATTAACCAAACTCGCTAACCGGCTCGACCTGTCGGAAATATGAGAACCCGCGTTTTCATAATTCATATTCAAATTTTTTACCAGCTACTTATTATGAATGGGGTTTGAAAGCTGAGCGTATTATGCCTTTAGATTTTTAGCCGTTATTTACCTCGTTAATATGTGGTTTTAGGTACTGCTGTTGGAACATAAGTGTTCTTAGTACCAGTATATTCATAAAAGCGCAAGCTGTGTATGAGTATTATCAAACTTTGTTCCGTACTTACTTACTAGTTTTTCTCTTAAACATACAAAATACTTAGTTATAGAATTTTAAACGTTAACTCCATAGCGAATAGTTTCTTTTTCCTGTATTTTTAAACTGAAATTGAATTGTCAGTCAAATACGTGGTGCTACGATATTTTACCAGCAGATTCTTTTGAAACTAACTCTGTCACACGCGGTGATTTCTATTGGACTCGTTTAAGCGAAAAATTATGAATTAGTTCTAAACCAGTATAATATTTTTTCATTTCAGCAATGCTCAAAAATTATTTAAAGTTAATTTATTCGTCAGAAATGTGTTAGTGGCTGACGTATTTTTATTGTCTAGAAAAAACTTATAAGATGTCACCATTTTCCACTACATTTCTTGTGTTTGCTCGTGAAATTCAGTAAACAACAGTACCTACCACGATGTGAACGAATATGTTTGATATATGTTGCGTCCCTAAATTCCACCGTATTGAATATTTTAGCAGTTAGAAAAAACTTTATATTAACTCGCAACTTTGCCAAAAAATACGGTGAGAGCAACCCACATAATATCGGTACTTACGAACGCCAAATACTAGCTACAAGGTAAATGCCAGATTTTAGGAAGTTTATGAATTTTTGATAAGCAGTTGACGTGTCTGTGGAGTTGACTTGTAGTAACTACGAGTACTACATTTTTGCAGTCAAATGCGTAATACAACTTCATAAGATAAAGCAGGGTTAAGCTTGATATGCCGTCGTATGTACTTACTTCTTCTTTGTAATTTTAATAAAAACATACTTACATAATAAGTAACGATTTAATACTGTATCCGTGTAAATCAAAGATTAAAGGGATTAGCGCAGGTTAACATGCGAGCGTTTTCAATTGTAATTGGGATCACAGCGTCCTCATGTCAAGTTGAATTTTTGTTACGTAAATACACTGCGGGCCTTTTTGTAATCATCCTCTACGCCTATTCGAAAGTTGTCAGGTAAACTAAAACTACAATAAAGCTGTAAATGTCAGCTATCTGAAACTTCATATACTTAAACCTACGTCTTTTACCTGAACTCTTAACTGTAACACGTCCACGTTTTCCTATACAGTGCTGCTATACAGGGTGGAATTTGGTAATGCCACCTGGATGGGAAGTACCTACTCCTAATCCTGTAAATAGAAAATTTTACTCAAAGAAAACATTCCTTTATTTTTGAAAAGAAATAGAACTGCATTCAAAGATTTCCAAAAATTTGCTTGTCTCACCCGGGAGTCGAACCAACTACCTAATTGATATTAATTAGTCAATAGTCCATGGTCATGTGAAATAAATTTCAGCATCTATTGTTTCTAAACACACTGTAACGTCACACATTTATAACAATCCGAGACCTTATGTAAAACAAATTGAAAGTATAAGTAGGTATTTTATTGAAAGTCTCCTGAATTTCACTAATCATAGATGAAAAAGTTCCAAAAAAAACCGATAAATAAGGCTTTCTACATACAATGACATTATTAAATTGAGAGACAAGAGTCTTTATTTGCTTCAGACGGAGATAGATGGTTTGACTGGCACCGTCAGGTTCAATGAGGAAGGTCACCGACGAAACTTCACTCTACAAGTCATGGAGGTCACTGTGGATGGTGACATGAAAAAGGTAAGAAAATAAGCTGCGTTGTACAGTCACGGAATGAAAAGGTTCGTCAGTTTTCAAATTGATTCCTTCAACGAATCGCGAGCACATATTACCTTTTGAAACTATGTTACAGAATAATCTCGAGTTAGAGAAAATAATCTTTAACTGTTCGTCAGAAGTTCTAAATTATTCGGATCAAAGTTGTTTGACGATTTATCTTGTCAAGAAGATTATTATGATTGATAAACTAAAACCTTCTTGTTGGTTCAACCTGCCATTATTATTTCTATAAATAAAAAAAACTATTGTCAATTGGTCAATGTCATCATTGCATTGCACTGATGGGATAGAAAAATAAACAATCAAAACCTTATTTGTTAGCAAACGTCATATTTATTTAAATGTTAGCAGCCCTGTTTCTTGCACTGTTATGTTGGCAGGTTTGACTCTTACAGTACCTAGTGCAAGCGAAAACCGACACTAAGGTGACGAACCTTTTCATTCTGCGACTGTACATCTTACTTCAAGTATAACAAACGTCAAAAGTCTGTCAAAGTCTGTACAATAACACTGTTTTATAGTTACGGTTAAACTAAGATGGTGCAACTCAGCCTAAGAAATTTTACAATATTATTATGTAATGGGTTTTCCATTAATAGAACACAATTTGTACCTACTTACTTTGCTGAAAAAGCCTGTTGCTCTTGGACAAAACATACAAAAAACTGGACACAGATGTTATAGTTCCTTGTCTGTGTACCTCTTTGGTGAAAAACCCCTTACTTAGCTTTATTAATTTACCTCCTTATGTAATTATAACATATTTAAAGAACCGTATGGATACGTAATTCCAACAATACAAAACTTATAAAACTTAAAAATATCTAAAAAGTGCCTAATTAACATTTTTGGAGGATACTCGACAAACTATGAGGGGTATATTTTACAAACCGCGTGTCGTGAACAAAATTGAAACCTTAATTAGTAAACCGAATCTGGTACGTAATGGCGTAGTAAAGGTCTATTCATAGCTATTAGCACCTTTTCATCTAATTAATGTTTTAATATTATTCTATCAAATTCTCTCGCTGCGGCACAAACACATTTTAGCTCAATCGGTGTTGCAGGAATTTTTAAAACAACAATTTTATTATGCTGCTATAAAAGTTTATGGTGTGATAATGAACTTTTTTCTTTTGCTCCTTGAAAATGTATTTGTCAGTTTTGGCCCAAAGATTAAAGATCAAACTAATTGAATTGAAAATACCGACATTATATCCACCTCACACCAACACATAAAAAACGACAAAGGAATTCTATACCCTGCAGAAAGCAGCTTCCAGAGCTGAGAAATACTTGAAGACCATTATGACAGCCTTAATAAAAAAAGTAATAAACGTTTTAAGTATTATCCAAAAATAGCATAGTCAATCTTCTTGGAAATAATGCTTTATTATTCCTGTGTTTCCATGAAGATAAGTCGTTTCAATTTGCGGATCTTAAATGGTTTTTGTAAAAAAAATGCCGCCTTTTTCATACTAAACTGTTCTTACATTAACTTTTTGTTGCCTTGTAAATCAGTAGATTTACCATGAGTTTACATTAAACGTCATCGCAAGCAAGTGCGTCAAAAATTTATGAAGTCTTTAGTGCTTGAAAGTAACTGCAACCGCTAGGCTGTACAACCTGTCTTGCATTTCATGTCATTTTTACGCAGTCGCTAGCGAGCACACTTAATGTAAACTCATGGTAAGCACCAAATGTGCCCGAACACAATGTTACCTGAAATGTCGTTTAACACCAGCTGACATATGGAAACGTCAATACGAGTATATGGTGGCGTAACGAGATCTTTGGCGGCGTTGCACAACATCCCCTTATCCGACTAGTGTCTTCGCTCGTTAGTGAGCACAACACTAGATAATACAATAATACATAGTACAGTATTCTATCCATATAGGTATAGGCCAATTGTTTACGTGAAACAGGTGTCATCGATTGACAAGCGACAAATCACATTTGGCATATTGTATGATAGCATTAAGCGGATAGGTACACCAGCAACATCCAATCAAAATTCAAAATCAAATATTAATTATAAAGTAAAACAACTAAGCATACTCAAAACTCTACATAGACGTAGGTAATCCCAAGATCCAAATATCGCTTAAGTATTCTAACTAAAATATTCATAAATAAAAAAAGTCTGTCAACGCAATCGAAGTCAATCATTGAAATATCATCGGTGAAATTAATTATATTGGTTCAACTTTGACCAGTCTGGCACTAACAGTATCTCTTTGGGTTTATAATGGCTATCTGTTTTTTTAATATCCTAGAGAGCTTAGAGGTTGACAGTCTGGATGTCAATATTTTCGGCTAAACTGATATAATAACCATTCGGAGTTTCAGATTGTAAGTCCTCGCAACTTCATAAATCATAAATCATCACCAACGAATTAAGCTGTAAGTAGTAGGACCTTCATTTCAGTAATACAGATAGCAAGCTGATTAATGCCATAAACAAAGTAATTAACTTCGTGTGATTGTTAACCTCACCAATTGATCAAACACGTTATAATGATAATGCAAATAATCATTACGTAATTGTTAGTGATCTTGAGGTTGCTCTACATTCTCGTAGTTGACCTAGATCTTACTATAAAAACTCGAAATTGCAAAATAATAAATAAACAATATTGTGATATCAAGACAGATTTTGTACTTTATGCATTGATTGATTTAGGATAAGGGAGAGTCCGCTAATTTGGACCAGTTTTTTTCAATCCCATTTTACACATAGTTTTCTTTTGTTTTTGCTAATGTCCATGGTATATAATGAAAGATACATTATTCAACTTACTATTTCATAAGTATTAATTAACATGATTGTTGTATATTTAGCACAAATCAACAAAGTACGAGTTCAGAGCTTCGGTCCAATTTAGCCAACCGGTTCGATAATTTGTACCACAGGGTTACTAAATTGGATTTCAATAAATTTCAAGCCTATAAAAAAACTATGGCAAAATATTATACGATACATTCTTAACAAATTAAGAAACGAAAAGGAACAGTAGTTAATCACATAGACAATCGATATTGTTTTACACGTTATCACGATTTTGAGTAGGTACAAGTTTTGTAATTCCAATTATCGTAACGCACACTTGTACCTAATCTACTTTGCCAGTCTTTTGCTTTCATTTATTGTTAGTCAAACATAACTACGCTATTATAACTTCAAAATATGATTTACTAAAAAAAAGTTCAAAATCCTTTGGTAAAGTTCCATACAACTTGATGTGGTACAATTTAGCCGACTAGGTGATAGTGCTTTTAAAAAATCGGTAAAAAATATAGTTTATAAATACCGAAACATGTTTCAAATAATTGTAATCCATACTAATTTACGCTTCTAAATAATATATTAGAAACACCCTGTGATTAAATTTAACAAAATTACATACTAAACATGTATTGTCAAAAGTTACTTGAAAACAATGAAAAAATACTTTTCAAAATAAAACACACGTGTTTGTTGTCACGGCAAAAACCACATGGCCGATATTAATTGATTTTAGTTGTGTATCGCTGAGTGTTGCAGTTACAGACATTCAATAAATACTTTACGAAATATGAGGGTGGTACAATTTACCCGGCGGTACAATATACCGAACTCTCCCCTATTACTTTAGGATGGCACATAAGTACCTACCTACTGTTGCTGGAAAAGAAACTTGAAATTCATTTAATTAAGGCAAATATTAGATAAGAAATTTATAGTTACGTATAACGGCTTCTGTTACATTCAGGAAATGTTCGATATTGAATAAAAATAATTGCGATTTCTATAAATTGTATTGTAATGCAACCCTCTTGATAGCATTTAAATCGTTGATTGCTCACTTGACTGACTTTAAGCTTACTTTTCCCATATTCCATCCTTGTCCAAATCCGGATATCAACTATTAAACAATCATTTTTCGATCAAATATCCACAGCTTTTGTGCGTTTACACTTTAATATTTAATTGGTAAAATAGTATTTTATTGTTTTTACATTTACAATATAAAAATGTAAAAACATCGAAAACCGTAGATATTTTATTCAAAAACATATTGAAAAACAGTTGAAGGACGGATTTGGATTCGGATTAAATATAGAAAACCAGCATTAGAGAACATCTGTAGCTGATTAAGGTGAAGTACGAACTATGCAAATATTTGTATTAATGGTAAACATATTAAAACATTTACATAATACTCGTACCTATAAGAGTTACTACTTTACAGGTAGGTAAATTGATTCAAATTACTGATTAACAGTCCGACAAAGGTAGGGTTAGCGTATCTACATTTAATGGACTTGCTCTTGATATTTACCTACTTAGACAATTAATATTTAAAAAATGCGGACTCAAATTCATAACGGCAGGCTAAACAACTTGACTCGAAAAGGGATGTAGTTAGTTGAAGCTGTTTGGTCAGTCGCTTTTATTATTTCCTTAGCGGCCAAATGGTTCTGTCCACAGGTAGCGACATGGTACGACAACAAAGGCTTAGTTCCCGTCTCAGCGAAACTGCCGTTGAGCCTGCCCGGAGCCTACGACCGTAACAAGACGTACGTAGTGTCCACAATCGAAGAGCCGCCGTACATGATGCGGAACAATCCAGACAATTCGGCGTACTCGACTAATGACCCGTACAGGGGTTTCTGCGTCGATCTGGCCGAATTGCTATCCGATAAATTAGAAATCAAATGTAAGTCACTAACACTATGTAATCTGAATTAATTCTATAGGCTGTAGTCTCCTATAAGCGCCATAGGCCGGGTCACAATGCTTATAGAAATTTACTTTTGTGGTGTCTTTCAGACGTTGACGTCGGGGTATGGCATCGATAGGAACGTACGCCGCATATAGCGTTTAATAAGCGTAGCCAAAGCTTCGATTATCTAAAATAGCGGTGCCGTTACGCAACGAAGTCTTCAAGTTAAATGAAAGTATTTTTCATTGTTGTAATGACGTTATTGGATCGGAAACCAATTTCTTTGCTCTTTGATTGTTTTCAAAGTTTTCTACTTAAATTAATATTTTTTCTGCTCGCCTAATTTCCTTCACACTGATTTCCATGTCGGAAATTTCCATATCAAGTAAACAATTTCATTTGAATAATATTTCTCTTAATACTTATATTTTAATGTTTTTAGACTTTTTATTTTATTTTAATTAAGTTGGCCGCTATTTGTAATTGGCATTCTTAGTCTTTTCTTCCGTTTCCAACATTCGATCTTCGTCCGATGGTTCGTCTCTTCCAGGACATCACTTATAATTCATATAGTGGACAAAAACAATCTATCTCGACGACGTTCGACGTTACTAAACGATCGCTACGAGTATTAGCGTTGGTAAATTACGGCACCGCTATCATATAATTAAGAATAGATATTTATTTAATCAACTTCAAACAAAATTACAAAGGCCAGATGAAGTATTATAATTCTCTTGGGGTACTTGAAAGACCATTTTAATGGTTTGTGATTTTTTGACAATGATTACAAACTTTGAGTTTAAACAAATTGGTCAGAGTGAAATGAATTTCGTGGTAATAGTACTTAATTAACATTAATTCTAAGAACATTATTTTTTAATTTTGCGATTCATTTAGAAACGTTTGAAAGTCAAAACAATAAAGTCTCAATATTTATTCGAGACCCTTGAAGATGTAACTTTATTTAAAACTTCCAGATATTGATCAATCGAAAACTTTGTTATGTTCTTTGTCATTGATGCTGTTAGGTGGGATAATTACAAGAAGTTTCGAAGTATGTAATATTAGATTTACACTCCTAAAGCGAGTCTCTTTTATCAGAACGAGTACGTAAATATATCTTTGTTTTACAGATGAATTCAGGTTGGTAAAAGACGGAAAATATGGAAATGAAAACCCAAAAATTATAGGTGGCTGGGACGGAATGGTTGGAGAGATTTTGCGGAAGGTATGTGAAAACTTTTGTTATTATTTTAAGCCATAATGATCATGAATTTCTTGGAATCACAGCCTATATTTAATATTACTTTAAATAAATTGGACGAGTGATTTCCAGCTGTGCGGCGACGGATTATTGCAATGAGTAAAATACGGGTATATTGACTATAATATCCCAGATATTAGAGAGAAGACAAAGATATAGAAATCTATAGTGTATTTAGACGCTCCATTGATTCAAACGTATCCTACTAATATTATCCTACTAACATTATAAATGCGAAAGTTTGGATGTCTGGATGTTTGTCACTCTTTCACGCAAAAAGTACTGAACGGATTTTGTTGAAACTTTACAGTATTATTTTTTGTAACCCAGATTAACATATAGGCTATAATTTATACCGATCTGTGACACTAAATTTCACGCGGGTAAAGCCGCGGGCAAAAGCTAGTCTACAAATAATCGTCTCACCTTTTACATGTTACTTTTACGTCAAAGTCCACTTAGTACCATTTGAAATGTGTGTCTTGCTATGGGGCTTTTTGTAAGACCTTTTTACTAAAGTCTTTTTACGTGTACGTTTCGTATACGTAAAATTAACATTGGAGTAATTAAAATTTATTGAAAGTGCAGTGGTCAAGACTTGCCCATCTTCGTATTGTCTAAACACAATACATTTTTGCGATGAGCTTTCCGTAGTGTACTTACTCAACTCTTTATCGCCAGCTTTCAGTACTCAATACTCAATACTCAATAAGTTTATTGCTTCCTTAATAGTACATTTAGGTGTTACATAGTTATATTTGGAGATCATTAAGGTCAGTCTACTCGTCCTTACTTCAAAGAATTGTGAAGACGAAATAAAATTGTGCAGATCAGATTTATTTAGTACAATCCCTGTCTTTATATTTTGCTTCACATCATTTTGTTTTACACTCTCTTCAAAGTGATACGAATATATCTTCCTTACTATAGGATTTATATTCTTATAGGTACATAACTCAAAGAGGGTCTGACGCAGAATATGCACTTCGCAAAATGCGCACTTCTCCAAACTTATTTATAAATAATAAAAAAAAACTTTTTTTAAAAACAAGCTTATCCTGAAATGCAGTTGTACTAAAACGAAAAAAATAATTGTATGCTTGGTTCAAAGAATTTCAAAAGCTTGTATCGCGCATGGAATTTATTCCTCTTTTTTTCTGTTTGCACTACAAGCTTTCGAAATTCTTTGAACCAAGCATACAATAATTTTTTTCGTTTTAGTACAACTGCATTTCAGGATAAAACTTGTTTTTAAAAAGTTTTTTTTTTATTATAATTTTATTTTACACTTTTTAGTTGTATCTCAATCTCTGGGTCATTATTTAGAACCAAAGTGCTCGAGAAGTCGAATCCAACGAACCCCAAACTCGATGAGATTCCGCCGTTTCGTTTAGGAGTTCCTATGGCCACCTCCTGACTCCATCATCAGGACCCTGGACATCATCTAGCACTAAGCTGCTCGAAAAGAAAAATCCAACAAACCCAAACTCGATGAGTTTCTGCCGTTTCGTTTAGGAGTTCCTATGGCCACCTCCCTAATCCATCATCAGGACCCTGGACATCATCTAGCACTAAACTGCTCAAAAAGACAAATCCAACGAACGCAAACTCGATGCGATTCCGCCGTNTAAGCTGCTCGAAAAGAAAAATCCAACAAACCCAAACTCGATGAGTTTCTGCCGTTTCGTTTAGGAGTTCCTATGGCCACCTCCCTAATCCATCATCAGGACCCTGGACATCATCTAGCACTAAACTGCTCAAAAAGACAAATCCAACGAACGCAAACTCGATGCGATTCCGCCGTTTCGTTTAGGAGTTCCTATGGCCACCTCCTGACTCCATCATCAGATCAGCTCAATGGTACCATAACATTGCATTGTCATCGTACTTACATAAGTATACCAAATTTCAGCTTAATCGGTTGAGGAGAACTGGTCTTAAATTCAGTTGCAAGATTTGTCCCACACATACCAACAAGTGAAGTCATTATAAAGCTTGTAAATACTAGCTTTTGCTTGCAGCTTCACCCGCGTGAAACTGTCACAGATCGTCATAAATTTTAGCCTATATGTTATTCTGGGTTATAAACAATAATACTGTAAAGTTTCATCGAAGTCCGTTTCAGTAGGTAGATTTTGCGTGAAAAAGTAACAAACATCCAGACATCCATACAAACTTTCGAATTTAATCATATTATTAGGAGTATGATTAGTAAGTAGGTAGGGGATATTAGTAGGATTAGCATGTAAAAATGCACATTCTGCGTCAGAACCCTCAAAAAGTCAAGATGTTAAAAGTTAAGACATAATTTTATTATAATCAAGATTACATTTGCAGTCATCTTCTTCTCGTCTAAAGATGGAATAAAATAAATCTTAATAAGCGATTATGAATAATACGCGGTACCCATCATAATTTTTTAGAACTGTAATCTACAGCTGCTTAAATTATAGTTCATTCAACTTATGATGGTGATTTAGACAGACAAAACGTTTCGTTTTATGATTCTAACTTTCTACCAATAAAAATATTGAGTTGTAAAAATCAATTACTTTTGTGTGTTTTCATCGTTCCAAAATATCAATCACTAATCTTTCTCAATTAACCTAAACAAGAATTTCTAATTATTTATTAGTTTATTATTTAGAAAAAATTGTGAAAAAATATTAAATGAATTGCTTCTGCGCTAGTCGGAACTTTTGCTCATAGGGATAGGACATAAACAATCGCAATAAATCAGTAATCGGCATGGTGGTCATCTTAAAATCGAATCACGATTATTATCTCAGGCAGGTCAAAGCTAAGTCAGCCTTTGAAGACGGTTTGGTTTTATGCGATTTCTCCACGTATTGTTTGTTATTGTTATTTTGATGTTTTATTGAATGAAATGCACTCGACTTGGTGGGGGCACTGCCGTGCCCCCAGATATATTTAATTCTTTGTGATTTATTTTGTACCACTAAGAATATTTACGTTTATTCCATTTCCAAATAGTTCAAATTCATAGATATAATTTTGATCAAGATTAAAAATCAAACAAATAAAAGGCTATTAGATTTCTATAGAAAATATTCTCGATTCTAAAAAAAAATATCGATTAGGTTTATAAGGAGCGCCTCACTAAATAGAACTGTCATAATCACCATCTTACGCTGAATGGACTATAAATATTATGAAATGTTAAACTCTCGTTTGCAAGGATAAGATTTTATTAATGTTCATCCCTTAGAACACCATTAGACGCTTCACGGAAAATCCCGTTGTTGTTATAAACATTTCGTTTCGCGAAGATTTTAATTAACAATTAATGACTTGTCTGAAAATTTCTTACGAAAAACTTTTAATTAGACAGGTAAATTTCTGTACGTAAACTAAGACTTTGATTAAATCAGTAAGCTTCTTGAAATTCGATCTAGGAGGTAGTTATTATTTTTTTAAATAAATTATGATGTTATTAATCCCTCCTTCTTTTTTGGAATCGGTTAAAAAATAAGTTTCGTTATTATGGTTCCAATAAATAGTTTCCTTTTTCATGCGAAGTTACGCGGCATAAATCTCGAACGTCGTTCCCTTATCGCACGCATCTATAAGTTATGTACCAAAAGCTTCTGAAAAAATATTATAAAGGTATATTTTCTTTTCCCTGGTGACTTAACTTACAAACCGTTCCTTACCCTGCTCGTTACCGACTTGAAACGATATTATTAAAAGAAAGGTTCTATATATAATTGATCAAACTAATTATAATACTATTCACACATAATTCTAGGTAAGTCAGTACTAAATCTTGTCAAAGCGAAATTGAATTGATAACTCTCCAATAAGGTTTATACATTCATGAACGTACTAACAGTTTGAGCAGGACATAACTTTTCGTACATTCGCCTGATTCCATGAAATACAGAAACTGTATATTCAAAGCGTCAAAAGCCCGTCGGTGTTGTACTGCGGATTCGAGATTCGACGAACGCTAGTTTGATTCCCGCCGATCGCTAGACTTTGTGGTGGTTCCACTTTATACAAGCTTATAATATTTAGCAGAAATTTAGTGGTTAACGGGAATTTCAGAAATGCTATTATTTTTTATTTAAAATATAAGTTCATATGGGACCATAACTTGGCTGATGCTGGATAAAATCTTCCGACATGAGCAAAATTGAGAGTTTTAACTTTCATCAAAATCCGTTCAGTAGTTTTTGCGTGAAATTGTAACAAACATGTTAACATCCAGACATCCAAACAAACTTTTACATCTATATCTATTATATAAAAGAAAGTCGTGTTAGTTACTCCACTTATAACTCAAGAACGGCTGAACCGATTTAGCTGAAAATTGTCAGGGAGGTAGTTTAGAGCCAGGAGAAGGACATATGATACTTTTTATCCCGTTATTTATTGCCATTAAGGCGGAACAAAGTTCGCCGGGTCAGCCAGTTTATAATATTAGTAGGATCAAATAATCGAGACCTATGGGAGTAATTTTCTACTACCTTCATTACTGGTAGGTAGTATCGGGATATACACTTACGAATGAAAATTAGATGTATTTCAATTTTGCTCATTTCTTAGTGAATTGGATTTCCGCACAAACTAGGGTAAATCTAGGGAATAAAGGACGGATGGAAAACCCAGTTTCACGTGAAGTTATGTAAAGACGCCTATAGCATATTGACATGAGAGCTCTCATTTGATTTGTCTACATCTCCGGAGTCTCATAGTTTTAAAATAAGCACAGAGGCGGGATTTGTATATTGTCTTCCATTTCCTGTGGTTCTGCAGTTGCAGTCTCCGCCTCATAAATTGGAATCAAATGTTACATTTCTTGTTCATTTCTATTTTTCATCTAGCATAATATTGCGTGGCATGTTTCATATGACTGGAACACAAAATGAATGAAAAATAACCATGCAACGAATTTGTAACCTGATTGAACTGTCTGAGTTTGTCTTTTTCTTAAAACAAATTCAATAATTTTTAAATAACACTTAATACATCCTTCGAAATTATTACCAAACATAACAAATCAAGGAGCCACTTCACAAATAACGTGATTATCATCTGATGTCATCAACTGCACAATACCAGTCATGGAATTCCAATTACCTATCAAACGGCTAAATAATTGTAACGGTAATTTATATGAAACTAAACGTTTATTGTAGGTCTAGCGTTTAACTCAATCAGTGATTGAAGTATGGGAGCGGCACGGGAGGGGTGACATTGACATTAATTAAGACGTGACAGAGCATAAAAATCTGAAGCACATTTGGAAGTCCCACTGACATTTCCCAAAAACAAAAAAGGTCCCAAAAACACCCTCATGTACCGCTCCCATACCTCAGGCACTGACTGAGACTCTAATATTGCATTTAATGTTTTAGGAAGTGGATATGGTGATTGCACCGCTAACGGTCACGATGGAAAGAGAGGCAGTGATCGACTTCAGCAAGACGTTTTTATCTTTTGATCTGAAACCGGGCGCTAACAATATCAAAGAAGATTCATCTATATTCAGTTTCTTACACCCACTTTCCAAAGAGTTATGGGTGAGGGAAATTTCAATACATCCTAACGTCTTTCTTTAACGTTTGTCTTTCATCTTTATGTATACCTACACTTTGACTATTCAATGACTATACCTAATATCTTTGGTACATTTTGTTATTCATTTTTACCGTTTTTAATTTTATCCTTGTTTTTAGGTGTGCATCCTATTCAGCCTGTTTGCTGTAAGCGTGGTCTTATTCTTGGTTTCACGATTCTCCCCTAATGAGTGGCGTATTGTATCATTTCCCGATGGTCAATCTTCGGAACATAATGAAGTTACAACAACTAAGGTAAGGGCTGAATTGAATACAACCATTTTTCAATAGTTATTTTTTAAGACACGCCTCTCAATCTACATTTTTAAAATAACTTGAAAACATCGATCTGCCAAAGGGAATCGAACCCACCACCTTTCACTTGAGGGGCGACTGCTCTTCCATCTGAGCTACTTAGACAAGGGATGAACCGGTCGAAAGTTTCAAGTGTAATACGCTGATACAGACAGCGCTTATTTCATCAGTGTTGGGTAGTACTACCCTTAAAATAGGTACTCAAAACGAATATTATAAAACTCTATAATTTTTTCGTTCAAAATTATTAAAAATTTTACTAAAGAAATAAATCATAAAATGCAAACACCCAACGAAAAATCCGGAACAAAGTTTCTTTTAGCAACAAACGGATTCAACGGAATGCAATATAATATATCGCAATCGTGTGACAGCCAATTATAAAATTGTTTTCCTTCTCACGACCGTTTATTGTTTTATTGTTTGGCGATACTTCAGTTGCCAGACTTGCAATTGTTTATTGTGAAAGGTGTAGATAGATATTTATTGCTTTAAAAAAGAAAATAAAGTGACATGAGTAATTTATAGCATTTATTTAAAAACAGTGGCTGCTTGCTGTAACTTTTTTTTAACTTGCTCTTTTTTTTCAGGCGAGTGTCGTTAACGAGTTTAGCTTTTGGAATTCGATGTGGTTTTCCCTAGGTTCGTTCATGCAGCAGGGTAGCGACATTACGCCGAGGTCAGTGAATATTTTAATATTTGATTGTCTTAAGTATATTAGTTCTTATAATTTAGTAAATTCGAGAAAACCACAATCTTATACCTCACAAACAGTTCGAACGGATCTGCAATAAGAAAATGCATCTCTATTCTATAATTCACTCAATGCGCCCACGGTAGAATGCATTTAGATATATTGCACACAATTTCTTGTTGCACTTACAAAATTGTATCCATTTAAATAAACGACCCAATAAACATTGCAGCTTATTAACTTAAATTATCGCTTACAAAGTGTCACAGTGAACATTTAATATAACCTTCATGAAATAAAGGCGACGTTAAATAAGTAGGCATTACAATAAAATTCCTTTGTTTCAGATCTGTATCTGGCAGAATTGTAGGCTCCGTTTGGTGGTTTTTCGCTCTGATCGTAATATCATCGTACACGGCAAACATGACGACTTATTTGACTATTTCTCGTATAACGGACCCGGCTCCATCGTTCAGCAAAGTAGCAACATGCCCTGAGGTATAGTGAAATAATGAAAAATATGCCTAAATTCTCAGTACTTTCGTTGAAACGAGGTATAAAATTGTAAATTTTTTAGGACTCTACCATGGGACATGGGAGCACGCCTCTGCCCCAGGACTCTGTTGAAGAACACGGCTGGCTGGCGTTCCTTCTTGATCGATCGTCTGCGACTAAAGATAAACCGAGACCTTGTGAAATGCTCGTCACCGTTACCAGCTCCGGAGTGAAAGATTTCGCCGTCGCTCTACCAAAAGGATCCAAGTTGCGGTGGGCATATTTACTGTACTCGAGTACACATAACCTTGTCTTTGCATTAGCGAGCGCTGCCACGCTATTTAATTAACTGTAATTTTGCGAAGCGAATTTCAGCGTACTCTGCGAATTAAAGTTAAGCGAATAGCACAAGTAGCTATATGTAAGGTTTCTTTTCTAGGGAGGGCATCAACCTCGCTTTGACATCGCTTAAAAATGACGGGGAATTGCAGAAGCTTATTCGGAAATGGTTCACGCTTGCAGAGTGTGATTTGACGGATAAGGCAAGTTTGATTTTGAAAAATGCTTTGGTTGGTAACGACTCGTTTTGTTAACGGAGTAATTTGTTTACAGAGCGTTCAAGGGTCGGAGCTGACGCTGAGTGAAGTGGCTGGGTTGTTTTACGTGTTAATGGGTGGTTTAGCGCTGGCTCTGGCAGTGGCTTTGTTGGAGTTCTGCCAGCACGGGCGGGCTGAGGCCGCGCGGTCCAATGTTCCGCTCGGGACGGCCCTGAAGGCCAAGGCCCGCATGGCCTCTCGGGCTGAGCGTAAGGCCGCACAACAACACACCCCGCAACGCGAGCACGACCGCCTCGGATGGAATGGTGGAGCCTTCACTGGAGTAAGTTGAATTAATATTATACTTATTCATTTAATTTAAGACAGGGAGTCGACACTATTTTTCAACCGACTTCAAAAAAGGAGGAGGTTCTCAATTCGACCCGTATGTTTTTTTTTTTCTATGTTTGTTACGCGATAACTCCGCCAATTATGAACCGATTTGAACAAATCTTTTTTCGGCGTATAGGTAATACCTCAAGGGTGGTCCCATTTAAATTTAATAATAGAAAAAACAACCCCCAAGGGTGGAAAATTGGGGATGAACTTTTTTATACGCAATATCTCCGCCGATTATAAATCAATTTGAACGATTATTTTTTTGTTGAATAGGTATTATGAAAAGGGTGGTTTCATGCGAATTTGAAGAAAATATTTCACCCCCAAGGGTGGAAAATTGGGGATGAACTTTTTTATACGCAAAATTTTTAATTTTTAGTTTTTTTTTGTGTTCACGCATTTGAAGTCGGTTTTATTTTTTTTAAAAGTTAATTATTCTGTGTATTTTTTGTTTATGTAAGTTTATAGACTAGACACTCTATGCCTACAAAAAAAAAGAAATACCTACTGTAAATATACTTTGATCACCTATTGAACATTTGCACCTAAAAACCAACATGTGTTTTGTACATCATTTAATAATATTAAAAGATAAGATCGTAACGAAATCTTCAAAGTTTCGTGAATTCGGAAAGTTCTGAGTAATTTTAACTACAGTTTTTGATGTTTCGTACTACTAGGAAAGAACAAGTAACTTGTATAATTAGCTAGTGTAGACTGTTTGAAAAGTATTTTACTTAGGTATAATCCGTACTACTAACTCTCCGATAAAACTGGAAGTTCACTAACGGGCATTGTTTAGGATTATTATGCTTCCAGAGCAAAGTTTGTAGTCCTACAATATTCATGAATGCACTTCGTTGTACTGAACTTCATCGATAAAGTGATAATTGAAAATTAATGGACCTGTTATAGGTCTGTTTTCTTGTTAAAATGTATTTGGTCTTGATTACGAAGTCCGAGAACGTAGATTTTTTAGCGGCAAAAAAATTCGATATAGGTACTTATTTAACTATGTACCAAGGCTTTGGGCAGTTTTCCCGATGCGCAATTAGCTCTAGTTTCTAAATAGTTATTACTCGGATATACACATAATGTATTGCGATTCACATAAGGACGCATCCCTCACGAGGTTTGTATAATCGGGAGAGAAATATAAATGAAAGAAATAATAAATGTTTCTTTCTTTCTTTCTTTCAAATAGAGCGGTGTTCCATCAATGACAGAATGAGGATCATTTCGATTTTTAGCTGTGAATGCAGATTTATAGGGCTAAGAAATCCTTAATACACAGTCCAAAAATTTTTGTTCTACGACAAAAATTGACGAAGTTATGGCCAAATTACTAAAAAAGTTCACTGACCGCCCGGCGCGGGACCGTTGACGTCATTGTATCCGATCCGAACGCTGCCGGCGTACTGCGTGGATAGAAAATATTTTTTTCTAGCCAAACTATCAGTTTGAGAGAAAAACTTGTAATGACATATATTCATCAGAATAAAGTAAGCTATCGATAGGTAATTTTAAAAATAGAAATTGTGAAAAATAACGCAAAAAATCCATACGCTCATACGATTCAATGGAACGCAGAGACGCGATTGGGGTCTCCGCGGTGGTATATTTGGCGATTTATTCAAATAAAGTGTTCATAAGTGTTGTTAGAGTCATATCTTCTTCCAAGTAAAATATAAAAATGTATAAGTATTAATTTATTTACTTCTAACACTAAGGTATAGCTGAGGCAGATACACTCTGCCTAGGCTACAAGACATTTCTATGCAGATCATTTCGATGTACACGCAATACCTACCTGTTATTTAGTTTTTCTGAGTTAAACCTACGTACCTACCTATCTATTCGCCGTTCCCATGGGCGGACCATTTTTTTTATATTTTTAAACCGGCAGACAGTGGTGACTGAGTTTGTTGCGGCGCTTCTTCTCAGCACTTGCCAAATGTTTGTCTCGAAGCGCTGGTAGGGCAAAAAAAGAATGAGACATGTATAGGCTCCTTAAGAGCATTTGACGATTTTCAAGAACTAATTTAATTAGTCTAAACAAATAAAGATAATTTTGATTTTGATTTTGATTTTGACCAGCTGCTGCAGGAAAGGACAGCTGCTCCCTCCTGGAAATCTATTTAATCTTAGCCTAGAAGCTGGGCATGACTCCCCCGCCCCCCTCCTCTCCCTAGGTCATAAGCTGGGCATGACTTCCCCCTCGGCCAGAAGTTGGGTATGATTTACCCCCCCCCCCCTTTCCGGCAAGGCTAGCCCCTTCCCCCAGTCCATAAGCATAAGCTAGGTATGACTCCCCCTCGGCCAGAAGCTGGGTATGACTTACCCCGGCCAGAAACTTGGCATGACTTGCCTCTCCCCCCCTCCCACCAAGGCCAGAAGCTGGGTAAGGCTTGCCCCTCTCCCTACTAGGCTATAAGCTGGGTATGACTTATCCCCCCCCTCCCCTATGAAAATGTGGTTTTTGGACATAGCGATACTTAATTTTCACAATTTTTATTTTTTTAAATTACTGGTCGATAGGTTATTTTATTTTGATGAATAAATGTTATTAAAAGTTTTTTTCTAAAACTGATGGTTTAGCTGGAAAAAAATATTTTCCATCCCAATAGTACGCCGGCTGCGCTCGATTCGGATATAATGACGTCACGCGGCCCTGCGTACGTTGACTTTTAGCGGCAAAAACGGCCTATGTTTATTACTTTAAAAAGATATATCTTTCTTATGTCTTAAAGATTAACGTAGATACTAGTTTTATAGAATTTTCTACAACAGTACTAATCCTCATTCTGAACTATCCAAGTAGTCTACACACAATATTTTATAACTTAGTAGTTAGTGATATCGCGGAATTGATCACTACATTTTAATATCGGTTGGTTTTTCCTGAAAACAGCATTCGGAGACTAAAAATTAAATGATGCAGCGCAATGGACACTTCAGCGATGTCAATAAACGATAATGATTAAATTAACGAACAGTTCTACGATAACCGAAGATAAAATATGAATATCAATCATTTCCAAAATATTCCGGTAAATTTTGACGGTATTTCAGTAGCACGTTGTATAAAAATAAATATTTCAGCCATCTATACTATTGTAATAGTATTTATAGTAGTTGCGCATAAAGTGAATTATCAAGTTTCTTCCAGCGTATTTGTTTACTCCGTGACATGTTAACTGATGCTGTCGTTCATAACTCTATCGCGGCAATTGTGAACGCGAATAGAGCCGAAAATACGAACACTGTCCCGCAGCCCGTTGATTTTGATTATAAAGGGTGTCCTAAAATTAGCTATACATCACACTAGCACCGGGGGTAGGTTGGCCTAAGATGCATCAAAGAAGTCAAGTGTCAATTTTAAAACCTAGCTAAAATTGGTCATATCTCCTAATTCATAAAAGTTTTCTATGGACATTAATACCTACCTTAATGGTCATGATCAGGTCATTTAAAATGTTATCTCAAAACTCAGTTAAACGCGTCTCGATGCGTCTCAATGGACAAGTTTCCAATTTTTTTCTTTTAATAAAACTTGAAAATATAAGTAAAACTGATCATCACTTACTATCAGGTGAGATACAGGCCAAGAGCTTCCTCGTTGTGGGTATAAAAAAAACTAATAATAATTGTGAAAGAATATGAAAATATCTCTACAAATACCTCTGTAATGAAATTGCAGTTTGTCGAGAAATAAAATTATTTTTCTTTAATTTTCCTATCAGTACTACAGCCCGGCCAACCAGATCGGCCAGGAGGAGACGGCGTTGCATGCCAGCTTCACGCAAGTCTGATGCTCGAGCCGGGACGTCGGCACCATTCGCCGCCCGTCCCACTCCAAGCAGATGTCGACCTCCGTCGATCTGTACCAGCTGTAAGCTGCTAAGGTCTTCAGCGGCGTCCCCTAGGTCAGTTTCAAAAACTACCCTAACGTGATCACAAACGACCAGGCTATTAACGTTGCTATTAAAAGATCTTACCTATTGTACGCGGGAAGAAAACTGTTCGGCCACACACAAACATTTGGAATTGAGGTACGATGTGTGTGGTATAGGCACGAGATGAAATCTTTTGAAATTTTAAGCCGGATTTTAAAATCCATGTAATCAATAGCAGTAATTATATATTTGTCTGATATATCTGTTCTACATTTATCAATGGTCTTAGTAGTGTTTACCGTTGAGCTATATTATTTTACTACACCATTAGGTCCTACGAGACATGTCGTAAGTCACTTGCAACCCTTAAGTACGGGAATTTACCGGTAATTATTAAGGTTCCAGAGGTCTACCTCCTTTCAACCGTTAATATCCTAAATATTTCCTTTGGTATTCAAATTGTTATGTAAATATTTATTATTATCCTAAACAGTTCCTCCGAGAATTAATTACTTTTACGAATTTCATACTGCTAAAGGAATGATAGAACATTATCGTAGACGTTTTAATTAACTGCTCTTTGTCGTTTTAGATATATTTAAATGCAAATTTAATAATATTTTGTTATTGTATTGTTATATTAATTTAAGATTTTGCCTGTATATTTTTAATGACTGTCAAACCGACGGAACCCAAATATATTTCTGAGCTAATCACGCTCAATGATCTCCAGCGAATTATGATCGTTTCTTCATTTCTAATCGAATACGAACCGATCCTGATTCGTGCTATATAAATAACTATATACATTTCTGTTTTGGTGTTTATTACCAAGTAGATAAATATCAGGGTCTTATAATACGTGTTATACTAAGTAAAACATTCAATTAGGTGACATAATTCAAATTGGTGTAAATTTTAAAACGTAGTTAGCAAGATAAACGTTAATTACGGGCCGGAAACTTAGCTTCAACATATTATCTGTTTTACTACACATTTATACTCTCGGTGTATTTAATAAGTTAAGTGCATTTACTTAATGTTTTATCATATAATCATTAATTGGAAAATGAGTGAATAATAGCTCGACTAGTTGTAACAATGCATATTATAGAACCCATTTACGGGATTTGTCGGTGTTTACAATTACTAAATGTTACCTTACCTGAAACCTGCTTAACCCCAGCAATTAGAAAGTTAGTAAATATTAATAGAAACCTACCCCGGAAAAATCCGCCGCAATCATCCACTTTTCATACATGTTTAGTATTTATATTATTATAAATATGAATAATTTGGTGTTACATGTTTACAATAAGAATAGCAGCTTCACGTTAAGCGTTTAATGTTTTAAACCTATTTTATGTATACTTTGTTAAAATTTTGTTTCCATTTTAATTTACTTCACTTACCAACTGTTTAGATTTAGGAAATTATCTATAGGTGTCTAATTCTAAACCTACTATAAATTATTAATTGATGTGTGATGACAGGTTAAAATAGTTGTATCATTAGGGTATACCGTATTAAATTAAGAATTTAGCGAACTTAGAATAACTATGTCACTTACTTACACTTATTTTTGTTTTTCGTCGATAATCTCTTGTATCGCGGATTTCTTAATCAGTAATTTATTGAATATACGTATACTTCATTCTTTGAAAGAATAAATTAAGTTGACATATTTTATTTTGTAGGTCTAAAAATTACTATCGAATAAGATAACGCCAAAGGCAAATTATATCATATCAACCAAAGATCTTTAAAAACGTATGTAGAATCATTTTCAAAAATAACACATTTCAAGAATACTTACCTTGAAACCGATTTATTAGTTGCATTTTGTTTTAGCTTGTTGCTCTAAACGCGTTTACTATGCTTCCGTCCTACGCTGTTTTATAGTTAAATGAAATAAGTATGGTTATCATTTTTATGTGTGCGGCCAAATAAAATGTACTCTGAACAAGGAGTACCGACTGATATAAAATACCCAAGCTCATATGTTTTTCATTTATGTGCCAAAACGTAATGTTAAAAACGTCGTATGAAACTCGTGTGCATTGGTTTATTATACTCTCAGCTATAATATCAATCTTTTACCTCTTGTCACTTTAATTAATGTCTTGCCCTCAAAAAATCTAATGAAATTAGACTAGCTGATAATTACTTACGTGAAACTTGCATTGATTATTTCTTAATCACCTGGCTATCTTGCTTATTTTAATGATAATGTACAATGTACATACTTCAATCAAAGTTGATTGTAGGTGTTTAAATAAATGAAGAGTGCTGCTGCGGTCACATCCGTCCGTCAGTTGAAGGCTGAATTATGCTCGTGGCGTAATTTATTTAAATGGGTGGAAGGGAATTTAAAAACTACGGCTAACGAGTCGTAAAAATAATATTAATTACATCATTACTGCGGTGTGCCATACGTGTGCTTCCTCACCTCACACCCGCTAAATGGCCGGTTCGTGTAAAGAAATATTTTATTATTGGCAGTTTGAAAAGAACCTGTAATGGCCTATTGCATTATTTGCACACACAAAAAATATGTAAGCGTAACGAATTGTAGGTAAAACTTCTCAAAATTAAAACATGCCAATAAAGGCAAATTTAATTCAGGCTGTTTTTTTTTTCGAATTATAAAATAATATAAAAGAAATTGGTAAACTTTGTATTGAAAAAATTAAAAAATGTAAATGCGTACATCAGTGCTAGCTTTATTCTGGACGATTAACAGAACCTCTCCCACTAAATATAATACAGATGCAAAGATAATAGAAATCAGTTCAAAATATGGCCTCGATTCGGAGTATAATTGTTTACGAATGGTTATATTCCTGCACTCCTAATAAATTAATAACATAATTAAACTTGCATTTGCAAACTCACTAATTTAGATTTTACCCTAGTACTAAATATAAAGACATACATTAAGTTATATTATATTCTTCAAATGACTGATTTACATAATCGTTTCATCGTAGATTCTAGGATCTAAGTCATAAGTATTGAAATATGTTACTGTTGTTAACTTAGGTTATGGATAATTTACTGATGAAAATAATTTACTTTCATGTGCTTGATATTTGTAAATTTATGTAGCAGGTTGAATATACAGGGTGGAAACGATAAGTGATCTCATTCGATTATTTCTAAACTATACAAGATATCGAAAAACTGATTACTGATCCTGAAAGTGCTTCACGAGCTCTTTCAAACGATATCAGAAATAGGTTACAGAATTAACTGGATCTATCCGAAAATTCAATGTTTTCAGCCTCCATACTAAATGTATGCCACTAAGCCAGCCACACAATATTAGAAGTGTTAGTTTTTTTATTTCAAATCATAAACACTTAAAATTAACTCGTAAATTGCATTCTTATTTAAAACAATAAAAAGAAAACATTGGTTTTAGGCTTTACTTGCTATAATATTATCAAGGCATGAGTGCCATGACTGTGGCAGTAGTAAATGTATGGAAGCTGGAAACATTGAATTTTCGGATAGATCCAGTTTATTTTATAACTTATTATTGATACCGTTGGATAGAGCTCGTAGAGCACTTTCAGGATCAGTAACCAGTTTTTGGTTATCTTGTATAGTTTTTAATATTATGTGGTTTTACTAAATGTATGGAGACTGGAAACATTGAATTTTCAGATAGATCCAATTTATTTTGTAACCTATTATTGGTACCGTTGGATAGAGCTCGTGAAGCACTTTCAGGATCAGTAACCAGTTTTTGGATATCTTGTATAGTTTAGAAATAATCGAGTGAGATCACTTATCGTTTCCACCCTGTATGAATATCGATTATAATTTACAATTTAAATATGATAGAGATTTGTGGCTAGTCAATAAAGTACAATCCAAATAGCGGAATGCTTAATAATTTTATTGACAGACCGACATTGTGTTTTTAGAGATACCTATTTTATTTAACTCTTTATTATTGTAACTTACATTCACGTTATGTTCGATGGACACTTCTTGTAACCTCTTATTTATGTATAATAAATACTTATCCGTATGTGGAGACTACCTAAATAAACGTTTAATAAAGTACCAATAAACGTAATTGTGGTTTTATTTCACTGCCTGACATTATTCTCCAATTTTCAGTGAGTAGGAGTTGACACCAATAAATTTTAAAGCTGCCACTACTTTAAACCCTTCAATATAACCTCGAACCGATAGTTTTAGATTTGCTATTTTGCCTGATTATTAAATCTAACTACAAACAGTCACATGATAAAGGCAACCCTGGTCGACTGATTTTCTATCATACTACTCCTAATAGTAAAATCGCCGCTTGTTCCCACGAGTCAGACACAAACGAGTAACCCTGTTACTGATTACAAACATTAAATACCTTTAATCTATACTAATATTATAAAGCTGAAGAGTTTGTTTGTTTGTTTACTTGAACGCGCTAATCTCAGGAACTACTGGTCCGATTTGAAAAATTCTTTCAGTGTTAGAAAGCTCATTTATCGAGGAAGGCTATAGGCTATATACCATCACGATACGAGTAATAAGAGCAGAACAACAATGAAAAATGATGCAAGAACGGGTTTTCACGCGAACGAAGTCGCGGGCACAGCTAGTATCAAGATAAAAGAGTTTTCATTATAAAGAAACAATGTATAAAAAATCAAAATAATTAATTATGAAGTAATCTAAAGCTTAGGTACAGTAAGAAAATACAGGTTAACGAGTAGGAGTGTGACAGGATAGGATGTTTTCCCCAAATTGGTGTGACTCGTTGGGAAGTAACGAAAACCGCTGAACATACATAAGGGTTCAATAGATAGTTATATGATACACACCTTTCTCTTCACATCGGCTTGGCACCACACAGGAAACATCCTGTTTATACGAAAAAAAATTTGATTTCAGTGGAACTGGTAGAACACAATAGAATTTAACTTCTTTTTAAAACTATGGCATTTATCATTTCTTTGATGAGCAAATGTACGAATCTTGCTAATAATATACGTTGTGCTGTGGTTGTTGGAGTAGAGACTATTTAAGTTCGAGTATTAGCATTCAGATTGTCGCGTACGTTTTGCCCCTGTATTTTACTTTGTTTTTAAACTTTTCATATAGTTGTCTTCACTGAGAATATGAGATCGTGACTTGCCGGAAACTCGCTCGTTAAAGAGTTTTCTCATATGCTATTAAAAGTTGGAGAATTCAACTTGAAGAGAATATTATTAGGTGAAAAAATTGTTTGCGATCAGGATCAGTAATCCTAATTAAAATCCTAATCGAAAGTTAGCAATTATTCGTTGACCATTAAAATTAACGATATTTTAAGTTAACTAGCATGGGGATCGCATAGGACAGACGAAGTAACACTAAAATGATAATAATACTCAATTTAACTGGCTGTTAGAGCAGAAAAGTTCTTTATTGGCGACCATGTACTGGAAAATGTAGTGCTAGGCTCAGTGGATCTTGTGAAAGTTGCAAGAAGTACCTGGATTTGGGCAGCACAGGACTATAGTCGTCGGAATCCACGGAGGAGGTCTTTGTTTAGCAATGGACGGCATTTAGGCTGGTTTTAGAATCGCGCTGACCGCTCGCTGATCGTCGGCGCTGACAAATTAAAATGTATGTAATTGAAGGGAACGTTCCTGAGTGACGCTGATCGCTCGGCGCCGACGCTTCATACATTTCGGCTGTCAGCGCTGACAGTCAGCGTGCGTCAGCGTGATTCTCAAAATCAAAAATCAAAATCAAAAATATTTATTCAGTTTAGACCACAAGTGGCACTTATGATACACTCTAAAACCAGCCTTATAGGTTAAAACGAAGAAACAAATTGAATCGAATATTTAGTAAGTGCCATAAGTAGTTGCCATATCCGCCTATGTTCTTCTGATTGATTTCGTTGCGGGTCCCATGACAGTTTAACTTTCCCCCGGTCCCGGGTCAAACTTGACCTTCATTGTTTGGGTTTTTATGGCGGTCAAGCTGTAGATCCTGGCTACACAGGAGATGCAGTGGTGGCAACGAGAGGTGGAAATAGTCCCGTAAAGTGCCATAGTTGATGTGACACCTAAAATGACCTAGGTCTTTATTAATATGTAAATAGGTACCCTGTGTGTAAGTAAGTAAATAAAAATCCTAATACAAAATCTACGTGAGATGCACGTAACAGTGCACAAATACTCTCATATACGAGTACGGTGGAAATTCAATACAATCGTGTTACTCGTACATTTAATAGATTGTCTCGTAATCTGGCACTCGATTAGGTTCAATCCGTTACCTCCTAGAGAACAGGTATCCTTTTCAGGGAATTCTTCGGCATCTGTACATCCTGCGCTCCTACGATGATACAAAATTAAATAAGGTCAAGTGATGTTCTAGAAATCGAACTGTAGAACACGAGTGACTTTTCTGCCTTCTTATAAGTTACTTTTTTCCTGTGATGCGGATATCGGCACGCGTGCGTATAAAATCACGCTGCTGGTTACACGTCTAGGACAGGAAAAAGAAGACTGAAGATTTCTTATTGTGTGCCCGCTGCCTATCCGCGTCCCGCGTGTGTGTAGCTCGCCTGATAGGACTAGATCCGCACACGTGCGGAAATCTGCATCACAAGAAAAAGCACTAATGACCGTTTTCACCATCAATCCCTAATTATTAAGTGACCCCTATATGTAAGCAAAATTCCTGCTGTGTGTTACCATAGTGGTCACTTAAAAATTAGTGATTGATGGCGAAAACGGCCATAAGTCTAATAATGCAATAATGCATTTATAACTTTGAGGAATGCCCTCCACGATATTAAATTGAGTTCAACGTAAGTACGTTTCTCTATTCATTAACGTCGAAAGTAAAAGTTTGAGTTAAGAAATCCTATATTTTTCAATTATTAATTGTTTCACAAACTTAGTTGTTATAAAGAAATAATGGAAGGGTTCGTTAATACATATAAGGGTTACTTTCAAACTTTGGTGGTATTGATTGTATCAAAATGTAAGACGTTCTAAAATTGATGAAAGATGTTATGTATTAGAAATATTATCTTAGTAAGTAGGTACATTATGTAGTATGAATTTTCTTTACAGATTATTAAATAGTAGATTTACCGTAAGGTCGTCCTTAGATTTGAACGTGAACCCGATTTTACGATATTTATTTTTATCGAGGGATACTATCTACACAGTAATTAATCAAAGTGATATGACATACGATCTAGGACATCATAAATATAGGGTGTCAAGGGCAGTTTTAAGAAAATTAACTCTATTTTTTTGGGAATGAAAAGCTAATCTTTTCCGTTTTAATTCTTCAAAACTCACACACATCTACGGATTCCGCATTAGGTATATGTATAAGGTCACTTTGATGAGTTTAGCTATTAATTAATGTTTTTCGTTCTAATGAAAATTAATGTATTTATTTAATTATAATTATTTACGATGACAATAGTGGTTAACCTAACGAAAACTCATATAAAATATTATTCTATAAAAAATCTACCGATTACGTTTCATGGGATACAACCCGCTGACAGACAGATAGACGGACAGCGGAGGCATATTAATGGGGTCCCGTTGGCACCCTTTGGGTACGGGACCCTAAAAATAGGGTAAAACGTATATTTTCCTGGAAGATTTCCCGCTGGTTTTCAACTCTCGAATCATGATTTGAATTCGCTATTTATAACTTGTCTCTTACGCCCTGTATTGGCAAACAGAAACTCCAATGGATACAACTTAAATGTCTGTCTTATATTCAATTACATTTACTACTATCCTGTTACTTGGGTTTTTCTGGAAGTTTCGGGGATTTGTGAATACATCTAGAGTACCTACAAATTGAAATTGGTCCTAAGCCTTGATGGTTTTTTATATTTTATCTTTTCTGGATTGATTTAAGATGAAAAGAGCACTAGATATTGGATTTAAAATGAAGAATCTCGTAGTATAGCATATCTAAGCTTCATTATTATCATAAAATAGAGAAACACTGAAAGATACTCTGTCAAAACAACGTATAAGCTTTTACGAGTTTCGGTGAAAGAATCGAAATGGGAACATTCCTAATGTAACCTAAGAATGTAATGACCGGAGCTGCCCGCTCCTGCTTTGTGATAAAAGGATCCTTATACTCGCATTTTATTATCAAACAGAAGCCCAGAGACCCTTTTCGCTTCAATTGGATTAGTTTTTGATAGGGTTCACTCATTTATGTTGATTAATTCCGGTTCTAAAACTAAAAATACTAATAAATTACATAGTGATGTAATGAAATTTCTAAAAACAATAGTGCATTTTTAAATTCCGTTTATTTTATTTAACACTTAAGTGTGACTGTTAATGCAAATATGGGGCATTCGTATTTTTTCTGACATACCCGCTGCTGTCTAATAATTTTACCTCGCTATTATCAGAGTAAATACAAATGAGTAGGTCATCTTCATAGAAACGCCCGAGCGCAGTTTGTATGTGAGCGCGCCAATACGTATGCGGCGCGCACGCACACATTGACAAAATTTAGCGTTGATTAGCGGTGAGTTGCCCCGAATTTTGTCAGTGTGTGCGTGCGCGCCGCATACGTATTGGCGCGCGCTCACATACAAACCCCGCTCGGTGTGTTTCTATGTATAAAGATGACCTACTAATTTGTATTTACTCTGCTATAATTATTCGTTACTTTCTATACAGTCTACGAACTGACGTGGCTCACTCCGTACTCGATCGCGCCGCATCGTAGTCACCGCCTCTTCTTTCTGGAACCTTCTATCGTAGAAGTCCACACCGCTGTACTGTAATAGGCCTGAACTGCTCAGCCAACGCTGAGAACCGAAATATTGTGGAGTGTACTTTGTGACACTGATTGACTGAGTTGAGGCTAGTCCGTCATCATCTTCCATTTTCGAGGGCAAACAAGAGATTGGGAACCGCCGTTCACCCCCCTAAAACTGCTGGTGCTGGTGGATTGCAGATCGGGTGAGTGCGCTGTTTATTCGTAGTTTTTTTTTATGCATAACAAGGCAGGTAATTGACCACAATCGCACCTGATGTTAAGTGGGATGCAGTCTAGGAAGGTATATACCTGCCCTGTAAGTGCCTATTCACTCTCGCCTTGAAAAGGCCCGGATTATAGTTTTCGGGAAATACAGCAGCAGGCAACGAATACCAGTCCCTAGCTGTTCGCATTATAAAAGAGTCATCGAAACGCATAGTGCGAGCTGGTAGAAAGCAGCAGTCTTCCTTTTCTTTATCTCTTTTCTGAATCATAAAATTACCACGACCAATATACCTACTAACTTTGTTTTAATAACTGACACTATTGTTATTTTATCTATAGTAAATTGCTGTAAAAGTAATAAATTAAATAATAATTTGACGTGGTTTTTCAATTATTACTAAAACATTATAGTCCTGATTTTTTAAAATCTAATTCGATTTTATTATTTGCAAATTTGCAATTACACTTTTTTTTTTCATTTATTTGGGAAGACAAACAGCTTCACAATATTATACATAATAATAAATAATATTACTTACACTTAGCATAAACTTACTCCCGTCGTTAAATCAACTTCTAGTTAGGTTAGGTTAGTATGTAAGTTTTTTTATACTTTTTGTTATTGTATGTATTATGTATTTATTATTTTATAGACTGCTAAAGAAATAAATTCATTTCACTTACTTATTTCCAACAAGTGGGTTTCATTTCCGCGCTGCCACATGCAGATGTCCGCAACGTCTGCCTTTTGCATCTTGAGCGAACCTGATCTGATCATCTGTTTTGACTACCGCCTAGGTTGTTTACTTTAGAGCAGTGTTCCTCAAAATTTTTGTGTTCACTTTACAAGTTTACACTAAAAAAATATTTTTTTAAGTAATTACCTTTATTAGTCTTACACTTGGATACTTAGGTACTTACAAAAAATAAGTTTATAAGATAATCTTTTTGCGGAACACTGCTTTAGAGTTTCCCAGTTACCTCGAGCTAGGTAATATTCTATCCTTCCTAGCATTTATAATCATCACCATCATCATCATTTCAGCTATAAGACGTGCACTGATGAACATATGTTTCCTCCAATGATTTCCACAATGACCAGTTAGTAGCGGCCTGTATCCAGCGCCCTCCTGCTTTATGAGGTCGTCGGTCCATTTTCCGGGTGGGCGAGGACGTAAGAGTAGGAACGCTTCTTTCCTAGCATTGCGGCCTAATAATGATGGGCGAATGATGGTAAATCTAGGGCAGTTGATAACATAGGAAATACATAAGGTAGGCCACAACGGCTGTCAATTTGTAAAAACATCACAGCGCGTTGCACTCACTGCTGTCGTGTGCCTCCAGCCAGGCACACTCCAGGTGTCACATTGTATACAGGATGACTTTGCAATCAGTATCCATTTTTTTAATAAGCTCTTTAGAACAATATAACCATACAACTTTATCTTAATTATTACTAATCGTAATATTTTTCGCAATAAAATATTGAAAACGTATTCGTGGGTGCCCATATCTTAAGTTTAAAAGGTTATGGCTTATTTTATTTAGCTCACCTTTTAGCTACCTTTGCAGTTAACTGTGTGTACGTATTTTTCTATGAACGAAGAAAATTATTATCCACGTGAACCAATTTTGAAACGGCGCGGATAAAAAAAAGAATTAAATTTATGAAAAAAATATATGTTATATTTCCTGACTGCGGCGCTGGGGGTGAAGTTTTTTATTTTGTAAATAGTTTTTATCATTAGTAATTTTTAAATTTTAGTTTTTAAGTAATTTTAAGTTTGTGTAAATATATTATAAAATTATTGTTTTTTTCTTTACGTAAATCGATTAGGTACTATACTGATTCTGAGTCGCTCCTAAAAATTTGGACTCTGAAAAATCATCCTGTATAAATTAAAACCTGATTAATAATTATCGATATTAATGAGGTGATCATATTATTATTATACGAGGGCGTCAAATGACGAACAATGCCCTGATTGATATAATTTCAGTACCTACAGCAAATGTCGAATTAACTAGACATTGACTGATTGGCTTGATGTGTCTATTTATCGTTTAACGTGTATGTTGCCCACTCAGTACCTACCGACTCGATTCGATTATCGATAGTGTAATTCGCCATCGATGGTATGGTTACATCTTTTCATACAATACATAATCAAATATTAGATTTAATATTTCGCACACTTGGTTTTGAAAAGGTACATACTCGTACTTTCATGAATCTACAATAAGTACTTAGATCTCTCCCATTTTATAATCTAACTTAGTAAGTAGGTACTTACCAGCTCTTTAGTCTTTACTTATGTAGTGACAAGTTTGATAAACATCGCTATGTTGATTCTCTTTGTAGGTTGCACCTGGTGTTTGAATTAGACCGGACACGGTTAGTATTTTTGAGCCTAATTAAGTGTTCAGCCACTTTACCCATTGATGACTCACAATGTTGACGGCACTCTTAAAAACACCCAAATGTCCGTTAAGCTTGTTGACTCCAGCGTTCGTTTTAACTGTTCCTCCAGTGCGCACTCTCACCCGTAAACAGTGCTTTAACAAAAATCTTTTTTCCGTAAAAAACTTTCGCCCTGCACCGCACCTAAATCCTTCTGAAAACAAAACGCTCGGAGAACAGCGTAGCTAAGCCATTAAACTCCGTGTTACATTGTTACACGTTTGATTTTATCCACTTTACGCTCTGCTTCCCGTTTAGGCATATTATGACAACTAAGCTTAATTACATAATTGCGTTTTTAAGGATCAACAACAGGTAGTTTGTTGATTCATATTTTTATGTTCCGAATAAATCATTCGCTTGATCTTATAGTGGTCATGATCAAAATATCAATAGGTATCAGTACATTATAATAGAAGGCTATTATTCGACCGAGCTACATTAATTTTGTGGTAGATTCGGCTTCCAAGACAATCGTGAAAGGTTCAGAGATATGCAAGTTATATTTAATACCACACATTTAAATACAAGCAGTTAGTGTATCATATCAGTTTAAGGATTTTAAAAGATGGCGGCAAATCTGGGAAATTATAGGAGATTCGTAAATCACAAATTTATTTTTTGGTTAAGCGCCGGTCTAGAAGGGTTAATGGAAAACCTGATATTAACATAGTAATTAAGTTAAAATGCATGACTTACGAGTATGTCCGATTCGATCAGCTCGGTGGTATTCTAAACACGCAAGGAGATGGCCTGATGATGGCCAGAGTCCAATGAATAACTAATGCCACTAGCACGTGTGCTGGTTTCCATTACATGATAAATTCATTTGCATTTTAGAGCAAAATCGATGACCAAAAGCCACTCCGGTCGTAATGCCAATCAAATCACCGGAATATGCTCATTGGAATAACGTTAATATCGCGCTTGTATTTCTATTTAACATATCTGTCAAAGCTAACTAGGTATACCTAATTGTTTTCGACACAATTGTTTTGGACGTCGTTATTAATATATTGACACGCAATAATTGATACCTGTCTACCATACCTAGCGTAATTTAATTGTTTTACTTTATTTATTTAATAATTAATAGAACGTTAGTACCAATTACACTATTCAAACAAGTAAGGATCAAAGTTCAGAATAACATTTAAATGTAAAATATTAATTAAGTATCTAAAAATCTTTACAGGGCAAATATACCTTATAGTTTATTAATACTCAGCGAGAACATAAAAGAATATGCAATTATTTATTTATTGACAAAACTCTTATAGTTAATTTGGTTATACAATTATACATACATATTACAATAATATTTTATAGAGCATAACATATACTGTACGAACATTATGCATGTCATGGAACTCCTTATTAGCCTTAGTGCCATCATTGTTAATTTTTTTTTCTAAAAAATGTAATAAGATAAGGTAGCTGCTGAGTTTCTAAATAAACTAAATAAAAGAATAAACTTAAACTATTTAGACTAAATATTTACAAATAAAAATTGGTTCTAAATCGCTGTCCATACAACACGACAAACGAATATTAAAATCAAAGACGACAATTTATTTACATCCCACATTCCCTGTCAAGTACCGAAGTACTGGAACTTATTAAAGTTCTTAATTTCAGAGAACCACAGAGAGAATAAAAAACATCCGATTCATCGTAAGTCGTAAATTCATTTACTTTACGACAAGAAATAAAAGCTATTGCAAAGTTTTCCTGCATTCAAATTGTGCCTGGAAGCCTTTTCAATTGAAGTTTTGTAAAGAACAATCCACGATAGAACAACTATAATATACTAAGATGTTACAATTTCAGTTTTTACAACGACACCAAATCAAATAATACGAGAAGTTGTTGCTAAAAATGGGAAGCAAAGGTTACGCGATAAAAAATAGGGTGTTTCTTCCTTCGCAGTCGAGCTTGTATTTAACACCGTAACAGAGTGGGCAATTTTTTGGCTGGCCAGATAACAATTATTCACTGTGTGAAGAGCATCGAATTAAGCCGAAAATTTACGAGATGGTAGGAATGCAATCAAGATGAAAGCCTCGCCATCATAGATGACGGCCTCGCCCGGGTCGCCCGGACCCGGGCCCAGTCCCCACGTAGTAATCACGTAGCAAAGTATGACAATATTAATTTTAAAACTTCGCTACATCAAAAAGAGGACAAGCCGAATTATTTTGCACCGCTGGGTAAAACAAAAGATTTTAACATTGTTTCGGAAGATTTCACGTTTATTTACCCCACTGTGCCAGAATGAGGGTTATTTAATAACGTGATTTTGGTTTGTTATTTTCGTACGGTGAATTTATGGGGTCAAATCAGAGATAAAAACAATGGTGAAAACCAGCCTTAGTGTGGCAAAATCATAAACCGACACCATAAAACAAAAAACGATTGGCTTTAAGTAAACGTCCTGACACCAAAGCCGTAAAACTAAATTATAAAAAAGTATCAAAAGATTAAAATCCTAGGTACTAATCGATTATCTTTTCTGCACGTTCAAAGGCCACAAAAAACAGCAAGTACTTAATCTTTATAAAACCCCTAGTAAAATCTTATTTCAACGAACCTTACCCTGCCTTGAAAGTTAACAAAACTCAACAACTGCTCCTCTCTATGATTAATGAGCGCATTACGTCGGGATTCATTATTAAATGCCAGCAAAAAGTATAATCAAGACATTTTATTCGGTCGAGTGACGTTTCCCAGGGGAACCTCCGTTTCACCACGTTTAAGGGATAAAGTCAAAATATTTTTTTACTGAAATACCATGTTTAACAGCAACAAACGGCTGCGAAAGATTACTTTATTTTAATGAATAAATTAATTTTATGATAATTGTACGCTCCAATTATGGTCTTGCTCAGTTTTTTCGCCAGACGTTTACAATTTAGTTGATGATAAATGATCAATATTCCAACCCTTGTTTCGCATCATGTTCATTTAGAAACTATAGATCTACACTGAAGGAGTTAAAGTTCAATTTTGATTTCAAAGTTACAATAGAATACTCGAACTTGATGTGCTGTATTGTATTCAGAGTTGCGAGTGGTTCAGGCTGCTTTTCAACTAAGTTTGAGAACACGGTTTACAGATTTATATGTATTTAGGTCATGTCAATACATAAATAACAGCGTTGTACACAATTAGTTGATAATATCCATATCACATTGTAATGATACTAGTTTTCAAATAATCTATACTAATACTAGTTTTCAAAAGCTCAAGAGTTTGTTTGCTTGAACGCGCTAATCTCAGGAACTACTGGACCGAGTTGAAGAAATATTTTTTGTGTTGGATAGCCCATTTTAACTATGTATTTACTTTTAGCCAACTTTTAGGCTATAATAATAACATCACCCTACAGCCAACAGGGGCGGAGCAGTAAAGAAAAATATTGCAAAAACGGGAAATAATATTCAAACTTATTTTCACGCATACCAAGTCGTTAGTTATTTTGAACTATAGTTTATTTTGAACTACATATAATTAAGTACCATGTACTTAATTTGGGGGAGACCTTTGTCCAGCAGTGGACGTCATTTGGCTGAAACGAACGAACTTAATTACCTATTACGTAATACTGTATTAAAATACCACAGCGAGGTAATAATAAATAAGTAGGTAGGTAACCGTAATATTGATCAATAGCATTTATGCTTAATTTGCGTCAGCTAGCTCCGATTTAATAAAATCACACATAACGTGGATCAAGCACGTTTTGCGAAATTAACCGTAAATGAGGTTGTTTGGGCTTCTGTGAATTTCTTTATGAAAGTGAAAAATAAATTTGCGGACTAAAGATGCTTATCGTCTGTTAAGCTGTATTTAGTTAAATTCTAATCTATACTTATAATAAATCTGTAGAGAGGTCAATTCTGTACATTAAATATATTTTCAAAATAACTATTAGGGGGTGATTAGTGATCGATATTGATGCCAAAAATGCAATCAGTAAAATTTTTGTCTGTCTGTCTGTCTGTATGTTCCTTATAGAAACAAAAACTACTCGACGGATTTTAACGAAACTGGTACAGTTATTCTTCATACTCCTGGGCAGGTTATAGGATACCTAGGAATATCCACGGGAATGGGAATTAGCGGGAAAATCGTTTTGTATGAAAAATCTGAACCGCTTAAGTTAGACGCTTGAAATTCGGCATGCAGGTACCTTAGTAAACTTAAAGCTTAGTTACAACAGGATATTGCAAAATTCCCACGGGAACGGGAGTTAGCGGGAAAAAACATTTGTATGAAAAATCTAAACCGCTTAAGTTAGACGCTTGAAATTTGGCATGCAGGTACCTTAGTAAACTTAAAGCTTAGTTACAACAGGATATTGCAAAATTCCCACGGGAACGGGAGTTAGCGGGAAAAAACATTTGTATGAAAAAATCTAAACCGCGTAAGATAGATGAAGGGGGTAAAACGGGATCCACGCGTACGAAGTCGCGGGCGGCCGCTAGTAATATACTAAAATATAATTGTCTGCCATTTTCTTTGTTGAATTAAAAGTGTGTGTTTGATTTGATTTATTAACCACCTTCTTTCAGCTTTGACAGTCAGCCACTGACTGACTGACTGACATAGTGATTTATCAACGCACAGCTCAAACCACTGGACGGATCGGGCTGAAATTTGGCATGCAGGTAGATGTTATAACGTAGGCATCCGCTAAGAAAGGATTTTACGAAACTCCACCCCTAAGGGGGTAAAACGGGATCCACGCGTACGCAGTCGCGGGTGGCCGCTAGTTGAAAATAAAATAATAAACTGTAGGTATGTAGGTACCTACTCTCAAAATAGAAAGGTCTTTTTGTTACAAGAGTACCTACATCTTGTGTACCCTACTTGAAAAGTTATTGCAATTTTGAAATTATGATACTTACTCCCTTTTGCAGGCCAGTGTGTAATCTGTATTACCTAACAGAAATAACTTTACTTTTATGATTGGCCGTTCGGAATTCGGATTCGGATTCGTTACGCAAATGTGTTTCCGGAGCTTAAAACCATCCGTGCATAATGCACTACATTCATTAGCCGCTGAATTTCCGTGAAATCTCATAACACATGTTAAGCATTTGAAGTTCATTTTGGTTCGATTTCAAACCACAATCCAAAAGTCATACGCCCGTATTCACAAACGATGCTTGCATAAGTGAATCAGCAAATCGAACGCACAGCGTTGAATGGAGCTCTGTGATTGGTTCGTGTGTCACCCTGCACGTCCACGCGCACTGGGAGACCTCATTGTAATGTTTGTGAATACGGGCGATAGGCTCGCTGAAACTGAAACAGCGGCGTTCAAAATTCAATTAAAATTCACGTACAGATTTTAGTTTGTGATTGGTTCAAATTGAATGTTTAGAGCAATCCCAGGCTTGAATCTATTAATTATGGGTGCAATTATCTCATACTTTGAAGCCTTGACTATCATTTACAATATCATACTCGTAGTTTTCAAGAAATATGACTATAGGTTAGTTAATATGTATGTTGTTCCTAATTTTATGTGCGTCTGAGATTCTTACATGCTTAACTACCTAACAAAAAAAACGATGAAATAGAAAACGCTAGCGAACATGTTTGATTTTCATATTTTTGTGGACAGAGAATATTTTTTTACATCCCTATTAATTTATTATTGATGTTGCGAATTGTGTTGGATTGCACCATCTTTACTTTAATTTTTTTTTAAAGTCAAAAGTCTTTCAAACTCCATACAATAGACACCCTTTATTGTTATAGTCACGATTAAAATAAGGTGGTGCAACTCAGCCATAATATTGCGAAGACACAGTAGTAACTTTACCGTGCCAATTAGTTACAAAAATACCTACAATATAACTTATATGAGTACCTACCTACGAGTAAGTAGGTACAACAACGGGCGAAATAAGGACATGCATTTTAGGCATTGCACTTTAACTTGTTTGTGGACGGCTTGTGCGACGATCGTGTGCATTGCAAACAGGCTCTATGAATGCAAATCTACAGTCGTGAGTGCGAATTTCCTTTAAGATTTCTACTCTAAAGAGCTTCAACTCCAAAATATAGGTTTGTTCGTAAACTCAGTGAACTTTATCGTTGCCTAATAAAATGTTTAATGTAAATAGACCCTTTCATTAAGAATCTAAAGTAACTTGTCGCTTTCCATCGCTTTTCACGTTACTGACGATAACTGGTGAAAATTCGAAATTAATTTCGGAGGTTTGACCAATTTTAGGCGCGAAGTTTAAATTGGTTTTGTTTGCTAGTGCAAGTCATGGATATCATTAGCTTCCCGTCGATTTTTATATCAGATCATTATGCGCTATTTTTAGAATTATATCGAAACTGTAGACTTTGCATTTTATACAAAGGGTGGATGTTAAAGTAATAAGTAAGGTATGAAGTTGTAGGCTGAATAAAGGTATAAACATTAATTAATGTTTTGGGTTTGTGTGAATTATATAGGTCCTACGTGCCTTTATGAAAACGTATAACGTATTACCTACTTATTTAATTTTTCTTAAAACACATGAAATATTTTACTCACTTTATAATAGAAGTCTGGTCTGTTAGGATTGTTACATTAAGTATTCAATTACAAAATATTTTTTGGTTGACTTACATTCAATTGCACAGTAACAGAAGCTGATTTAGTAAAAATGTTGTGGACATAAAACTATTTGCAATGGCTCTGGGTCTTCAAGCAAAAGTAATCATTTTAATTTTAATGAGGACACTCGGCAACATTAATTTTGTTATCATTAAGAGAAATGAACTCAGAACTGTCTTGGGGTGGTTACTTAGTACATAATAATATTTCATTAGGTTTTTTTAATAGAAGATAATGTTGTTCGCCTCTACCCTCAGTATTAGTGTGACGTGATAATCTTAGGACATCCTGTAACATTAGAAATAAAATACCTACCTGATACCTACGTATTTGTATCGCAGCTGTCTACGTATGCAGTTTATTTCCAGGCCCATGGAGAGTCCCCATGGCAATCGAACCGGCCACGTGTGTCCATTGACAAAGCCGACTGGTCATTCGAATCTTCAATCACATGTTCAATTTCTCTCATTAAGTGCGCCGTATTAACTCGACTACGTTTTAGGTGGCATATAGTAACATAATACAGGGTGTTTGGTGGAAGGTTAGACAAACTTCATGGGTGTATATAGGTAAGGTCATTTAGTAAGGTAAGTTCGCCCATTTGATCTTAAGTGAGCTACTTTTTTTACTTTATATTTTTGTTTAGGGAAGAAAATGGAATAATAATACAATAATTAATTTCTTCCCTAATTTTTTTTTTTTTTTTACTTTAAATAACTACTTAGGTAATATGTGTGATTATCAAAGAACACTGTATTTATAAACTAACTTATTTTTATCAACATACTCTAAAACACCTTTTATCAATTTAAATTTAGAATATGTTGACAGTTTTGTGATTAAAGTAATCGGACGATAATTATTTATAAAGTATTTACACATTGGATCATCTACACTAATATTATAAAGAGGAAAACTTTGTTTGTTTGTTTGTTTGTTTGTTTGTTTGTTTGTTTAGTTGTAATGGATAGGCTCAAAAACTACTGGACCGATTTTAAAAATTCTTTCACCATTCGAAAGCTACATAACTCACGAGTAACATAGGCTAAATTTTATTTTGGAAAATAATAGGGTCCCGTAAAATATTTGGNAATAGTAAATATTAGTTTGGATTGTGAAATATCCTACTAATATTATAAAGGCGAAAGTTTGGATGTCTGGATGTCATGATGTCTGGATGTTTGTTACTCTTTCACGCAAAAACTACTGAACGGATTTTGTTGAAACTTTACAGTATTATTGTTTATAACCCAGATTAACATTATGACGATATGTGGCAAATAAATTTCAATAAATAAATAAGACGTGTCTAAAAGCGCCATCTATCGTCATTGGTTAAAATCTACAGCACTGGACAAACTACGGTATGACGTTCGTAAATATTCATTCGGGGGAAACCGTGAAACGCCATCTATCAACATGGGTAAAATGAGGTAAAACATCATATCTAACGGGGGTAAAACGAGGTCCACGCGAACGAAGTCGCGGGCGGCCGCTAGTTTATAATAGGTAGCTTTCCCTCCGCAACCTTATTGGTATTCCATGTATGTGTCTTTTAACTGAGTTCTGTTAAACATTTCATGTAAAATTTGTCCAATTATAACTCTATTTACATCTGCATCTGTAAAGGCACGCGATAGAAAGAGACAAAACTTGTAGGTGAATAAAATTGTAGGTACGTAGTGCTGTGCGAGCTGAATTCCACTGTATCGCGTCGCAGCAAGACTCGCATTTATTTAAATCGTCGTGCGGAGTAATCCTTCTGTACCTGTACTATTACTTATTCTGTGCTTTAGGTAGATCGTAGGTACCTTGATTATTTTCACTTATTTTTCTGTTGTCCGCTTTTCACTAAGTTTTATGGATATACTACATAATACTTAGACCTACTTCAAGTTCCTTATCAAACTACCTTATTTTACCTAAATGGCTTAGCACCAGTGGTGCATGCCGGTGGTGCAAAGGGTACAAAAGGAAAACTTTCCGGTCGGATAGTTAATTAAAAAAAATCAATTTTCATCATCCTTTCCTGATCATATCCACTTCAGAGGATTTGATTGAAGCAATAGGGACGAGACGAGAGCTGCGAATAGGTTCATAACATAACTCCTTAGGCCCAGTTTTGTTAGTTTACATTTTGTTAATATTTAACCATTAGTAGCAAAATTTAACAATTAGTTCTTTTAACTATGAATAAAAAAACTGGGCCTAGAATGCCTCTTATCGTAAGTGAATCAATCAATTCTGCCAGCCTTTACCTAATAGGCGGCTAAATGTCAAAAATAATTTTAGTTAGAACCGAAAACATAGCTTGATGTGCCAGGTTTTCGCTGAACAGGTAGAGAAAGAAGTTCGAAAATAAAAAAAATAATGGCTAACAATGGTGAATCGACAATGCGCCACCTAGCGGGATACTGGGGAAAAACTGTTTCGAATGGATCCCTCATTACAATATTGATGAGTTCGATGATTAGATTAAATGGGTTAAACAGCCGTAAAGGTAGGGTATAAATGAATGGCAGGTCAATATGAAAAATAATTGAAAGAAATTACGTGTCATTGATCAAAACAATAAAAAACCGGAAATGATTGATAAACGCATAACTATTAATTGATGTGTCCACGTGGGAATGTGTCTGATTGAAAATGTGTCCCGTTGAAATTGTGTCTCGTTGGAACCAAATCTTTTTTACTTAGCCCTACATAAGTAGAGCTTGAGAAAGATTAGATAACATATTCTAAAACTTAATTCAATAGATGCACAAAATGTCTATGACAATATTGATAGGATATATAGCTCGTGGTTGTCATAGCTCGTGGTTGTCACTCATCTCTGGGCGGGAAACGAACCTGCAACCATCCGGCCAGGGATTGCGCTAAAAATTTTCAACTGGACGACGAAAGAACATCAGAACTTAATGCCTTGAGATACTTAATTGGTCATTAATTAATCAATTCATAGGACTAAATAGGGTAAAAACGCGCATCTTAGTTCGAGCCCTCACTGGACACTGCAGCTTAAACAAGCACTTGTTCACTATGGGACTGTCCCGAAACAAGAACGTGCAGGATGTGCCAAGAGCAGATGAAACGCCACTACACATTCTCACGGACTGCGAACCTTTGATGCGCAAGCGGAGCTTAGACCTGGGCAAACAAATCCTAAGCCCACAAGATGTAAAACATATCGCCCCCAAAAGATACCTACTGCACTTCCTAATGGATGCAGGACTCGGAGGCGAACTGTAAGGAAAATAGCGGCGATCACAATAGATCGGTAGCGGTCGCAGTGATACTAGGACTTTATCGAACTAGAATAGCCGGTCAAGACAAATTAAAAAAAAAACAATGCAATTAGGTAATTTAACCGTAAATTTTATCAGTCGGCAGTTCAGCACTACGCGGAACCGTAGTTTTGGGATGGCACCAGTGGCGGCGTAGCATGGGTTGGCACCCGGGGCCATCACCCCCCTTCCCCCCCGTCATAAGTCCTAAGGCACCCCCTGGTACCCTTTAGGATTTTGGGGTTACCTAGGCTGCCTGCCACCCCTGTATCATAACATAGACCGCAGACTTGTCATGCAGATGCGTCAGTGAATACTAAGTTACTAATCTGCGCGACTATTGTCACCCCTTGATGCTAGGCACCCGGGGCGGACCGCACCCACCGCCCCCCTCCCCTTACGCCGCTACTGGATGACACTGTGTAGGTTTGTTGTTGACACGAAAAGAAGAAGATCGATGTTGGTTGATACTGCAACATTTAGTAATTTACCGCGACTGCACTACCGCTTACTAGACCTAGACCCTTACAGACAGGCTATTTCCACCAAAGCGGAGCAGAGCGGTAGGTAAGGAGACGAGATGCGTAGCTTTCAGCTGTCAGTCTATTTATTTATTTGATCACCAACAATTACTACCACCACTATTGCTATCTATGATACACCGCACTTCTCCGCTCGTTCCATTTCCACCGAAACTGAGCAGAGTGGAGATGTCCAAATAATGGAATCTGATTGGTTATTAAAAAACTTCTCTGCTCCGCTCCGTATTGCTCCGCCTTAGTGGAAACCAGGCCAAGGTTGTCAGATCAGGGCCGCCCGTAAACCCACTGCTGCACTGGGGCCCAGGGCACATATAGGATCATAGATAATTAATACTACTTACAAATGATCACTAATTACTGAAAATATTTAGTATTTCTTTACAATCACAATAAAATAGTTTTAAAGATCGTCCCCTACTGATCTGACCGAGGGGAGCCCTCGTTCGCGGGGCCGGGCCCTTTAAGGCATGTGCACAGAGGGCCCTGGGTTGTTCCAAAATTGAATAAGCTAAACAGTTCATTAGATACCTACATATTGCTATCTCTATCAGTGTGTATCATATAAAGAATAAAACTTAATTCAATTTTAAGCATAGACTGCCTTTGATTTTTTTTGTACCTACACAAGACAGAAGTCTATGGAATGGCACCTACTTATTTCAGCTACATAAAACGCTACTGTGTCACACCTTTAGTAAGTATCTTATTACAGAACAGACTAGACCAAGTCCTTAAGGCCAGGGAGGGCAAGGATAAACGAATTAAAGTCCCTTAGGTCAGGACTTTAGAGCATTTCAATTTGCCGAAAAATCTGTCGTTCAGGTTCATAGCACCGCAAGTGTATTCTTGCATGCAATTTGCATCCTTGTTTCCTACTAAAAAGAATCAGATTCGATCTACTCGTTTGCCAAATAAAAACATGCCAGTATAGCATAGTTAGTGGCACGTGCAAGTTACTGGCAAGTGTACCACCACCTTTATGGCATTGCGGCGCATGCAATCGTTTGTTGCCTGAGTATTGAGCTTTTAATTAAACCTATCACCTATAGTGAGAGTCCAGGTTTCATGATGGCTAAAGAAATTAGGAAAGTAGGTTTTATCGCAAAAACTACTGTCACACTGCTGTGCTGAAGGAATTTTAGGTAAGAAGTACGATTTTTGAATTAGTTGTACGTGTCTAATACTCGTGTAGTAGTCACCTCACACTCGCCACATAATATGAGGTTTATTTATTACGAACGAACATACTTATTAATCTAACTAAGATAACGAACTAAAGAATGTTGCTGGAAGACGTCTAAAAGAGCTTTTAATGTTAACTTTATATCTAGCCTATCCGTTTCAAATATTTACGTAGAAAGAGCCGAAGAAGAAAGAGGCTGAAAGAACGTCTACTTATTAGGACATTAGGCAAGAGGTAATGTGAAATGTTTTTTTATAAATCGCACGTCATGACTATAGCGCGAATATGGGTATAAACACAGTCTTACTTGGTACACTCATTTATTTGGTAAATACGAAGTCAATATCTCATTCTCAACATGCTTAAAAAAAGGCTTTATCTAAAAGTCCCATTTCCTTTGTTGCAGCACGGACGAAGACGCGCGCCAAGGCATGATGCTGGACGGCGGCAAGATCAAGGAGATCCAGGTCAAGCTGCTCCTTAGTTCTCGCTCCGAAATGCACAAGGTCATCGAAGCGGCGCGACAGAGCGTGCCCATCCTGTCCCTAGCCCCTCCCGCCCCCGCCCCTGCCCCTGTCCCAACTCCAACCCCTGTCCCCACCCCTGTCTTACCCCCCACTATCACCCCCTTCTCAACTGCGCTCGGCAACAATCTCTCAAGCTTCGGCATCCCCGGCATAGGCAACCCCCACGAGATCCCACAACCTGCTGTTATAGAACCCCCCGCCCCCCTCGCCAGCCCTACCGCTGTCCCCAATGGCGACGAGGATAAAGAAGATGAGAAACTCGAAAGAAAACGCAGCAGGGAAAAGGATAGGCGACGAACGCGATCGCGGTCCAGGTCCCGCGATAAAGATAGCAGGAAAGAACGCAAAAGAGATCGCCGCGACCGCTCGCGGTCTAGAGATCGACGCCGCCGCACACAAATGACCACGAGTCTCTAAGCATTATGCTTGGTGAGGATGTACTGAAACAGGTGGATAAGTTCCGATATCTGGGGAGTACTATAACATCCAAATGTGACCTTGATGCCGAGATCAGCAGCAGGATCAGTGCTGCAGCTGCAGCATTTGGGAAGCTGCGTTCCAAGGTTTTCTGCTCGCATGACCTAAAGCTGGCTACAAAAATTTCAATATACATGGCGGTTGTGCTGCCAAACCTACTGTACTCCTCCGAGGCGTGGTGCGTGTATCGCCACCATATACGCACACTGGATCGTTTCCACCTCAAATGCCTTCGTACCATCATGAAGATCAGATGGTCTGATCGAGTGCGCAATACCGAGGTGCTACGACGAGCCCATGTGGGTGGCATTGAGGCCTATATAATGCGTCGCCAACTTCGATGGTGTGGTCACGTATCACGTATGACGGAGGAGAGAGTGGCGAAGCGCATCTTCTACTCTGAACTTGAGGAGGGTAAGCGGAAACATGGCGGTCAACTCCTCAGGTACAAAGATGTACAGAAGCGGCACATGAAAAGATGCAACATTGAGCCCTCTCAGTGGGAAGGTTTGGCAGCACAGCGTCCAGAATGGCGGGAGATTGTGAAAAGGCAAGTCCACGAGTTCGAGGTGCAGCGTACGACTGAACTCGACGCGAAGCGCGATGACTTGAGGGCCCGTCAATCTGCCGCCATCCACTATAACTATGTTGGCGGCGTGCTCAGATGCCCTCAATGCGCAAGGGATTTTACCGCGAAAATAGGCTACGTAAGCCATCTTCGGGCACACCAGCGCCGCCAAGACAGCTAGGAGTCGGAGTGGTCGCCATGGCCGAAATCGGTCGGATGGATCATCATCAGTAGTTCGTCATATCGTACTGATTCAAGATCAAGGATTTGATAATTTTAATTATCTCTAAAGGGTTACAAGGATTTAGGTAGATGCTCTGTGGCTGTTTAAGTATGTTATCATTTATGTTTTCATCGGGTTTTAAAGTGTCAGTTATTTGTATCAAGTTATGTAATGTTTAGGCCTGCTATTTAAACTTTTATGTTCAAACTTTGATTCTGTGCCAGCCTTTCGACGTTATAAAATTTCTTCAAGGCTTTACTGAAGTTGAACTTTTTTATTTTGCATAGGTAAGCAAAAAGTGTAAGTGCTTTTGCAGTTCAAGTTTTTCCTAATAGTTCCTAGAACTTAAATTGATTCATAGTCATAAATATAGAGGTAATAATATCAATAATGTTATCTGAGCGTGGAAATCGCTGGCTCAACAGCAAATCGGACTATACATGTTTATAGCAAAAACGTTCTTATCACAACGACATAAGATGCCGCGGTTCTGAGCTTGATGTGCTGTCGTCGTACAAATGACCCATTGTCATATCGGGGCATTATACATGATGCCTTCGTTACTTGCTTTTCCACAAACATTTCTATTCACGTATTATCTCGTTAATGTGATGAAAAAGTGCCGTAGCACAAGCTATACAGGGTATAGGAGACAGGTACCTATTGTAATATTAAGTTTAGTAAGAGTTAAATACTGGTGTATTTTTACCATTTCGATATTTTTACAGGGTGTTTTATTCATGTTTACCCATGAATATAAATTTCACTATTGGACTAACTCTAAAATCACAAAAAGAAACCTGCTGTTTCATACATTTTGGTCAACCTGTATTGAACTTTTGTATTACACAGCTGATTTTATTGTGATTTGAGAGTTCGTCCCATAGTGAAAGTTGTTTATATTCATTGGTAAACCATCCTGTGAAAATATCGAGACGGTGAAAAATATCAGCCAGCATAATTTAGACCATGTTATTATACCTAAACGTGTGAAACTTCTTGACAACGAGTTAAAGATTTATCTAGGTACATTTTTTTCACTTTGTAGTTTATTGTAACCTAGTTTAAGCAAATACTCAATATAGCTGCACTGTAAATTAAATCTACGTAGTAGGTATATTAAGTAGCGAAAGCAAACATTGGGTTTTAATTTCCGGACCAAAATATTAATAATATCGAATTGAGGACAGTGGTCCGAGTACATTGTTTAAGTTTCTCTACCCCACATTTAAATTTTACACACCTCGTTCTATGTATGAGATGCAATTATATTTTTCTGAAGTAAAGTACAAGATTTGTAGATAAACGATTACTGAATTTTTCTGGTAATAACTTTTTAGTTGCTTTTGCGGTTTGGTTAGGCAATTAAAACAGGGTTAAGTTCGCAAAAAATAAACTGCGTTTAAAAAAACCGACTAAAAATTAAACTTGACTCAAAAAAGTACACTAAAAAGTAGAAAAATGATTACTTTATTTATTTTTAGGATAATTATATGACCATGATTAATATTTTCGGAGTCGGCGCTAGTCTGCCAAATGCCAAGCTCAAGAAACGTACTGAAACCGGTATACATCCCTTGTTTTAAAGTTGAATCTAAATATTTTATAGTTGGATTTGGGCAGTGATACGTTAAGTAAGTCCTCTGGCAATTATTTTCTGATTATTTTGTAGATAAGACTACTGTCTTTTCATCCAGTAATAACTTTTCACTAGATGAAATAAAGGTGAAGAAGAAGAAAAAGAAAGGTGGTCGCTTACCTTGGACCTTCTTATGAGGTCCATACCTCATAAGAAGGCTCAAGGTCACCCAAAAGGCGATGGAGCAGGCTATGCTCGGAGTTTCCCTGCGTGATCGAATCAGAAATGAGGGGATCTCCTGGAGACCCAAAGTATAACCGACATAGCTCGCAGAATTGCTAAAATCAAGTGGCAGAGGGCGGGGCATATAGCTCGTAGAGACGATGGCCGTTGGGGCAGGAAAGTTCTCAAGTGGCGATCACGGGCTGAAAGACGCAGGCCTCCTACTAGGTGGACCGACGATCTGGTAAAGGTCGCGGGAAGAGCCTGGATGCGGGCAGCGCAGGATCGTTCATTGTGGAAAACCTTGGGGGAGGCCTTTGTTGTCCTTGTGGTCAAAAGATGGGTCTGCAACCGTGGACAAACTGGGCATAGGCGGAAATTGGGTTAAGGCCTCGCTACACCGGTACTTCCTCTATGCTCAGAGAGATGGACATTCGTGGTTATTTTGGATGGAAGAGCCCCACATAACCCGTCGCTATGACCACAGCGGCGGGTATGCAGTTGTATGCATTTTTTCTACGTAAAAAAAGGCCTTTGTCCAGCAGTGGACGTCATTTGGCTGAAACGAACGAACGAATAACTTTTTACTTGTTGAAAAAGTTTTTCATATTCAGTTTCAGTCCTTTGTATCAAAGTTGCATGATTCGTGGATCTAAATATTTTAATACGTTAAGTCCGCTGGCCTGGCATCATAACTGCATCCTTTGATTTTCATGAGATATGATTCCCGGAATATCTCGGTGCTATTTGTTGATGTGTCAGTAATTGAAATGGACGCGCATTGCCAAAATGAATACCGCACCAGCATTAATAGAATATTGTTATGTTAGCCTAACCCGCTACGTTGCCATGTTACGGCTTTAGTAGAGCGTTTGGAGCAAAAGAAAATTAATACAACTAGCCAATAATTCTAAGATATGACTAAAAATAACTTTGTTCTAGCTCCGAAACGAAGTTCGTTTCCAATTTGACGCAAAATTCCATTTTTGTAACAGCATTAAAGTAATTATTTCAAGTCAATTGAGTTCGCGAACTAGTGACGTCATAGGTTTCCTTTGCCATGCAAAATATAATGGGAGAGTTCAACTCTGAGTCATAAAAAGTAAGTCTATTAAACAGCACTGTGAACTAATATTCTCGACATTATTATGCATTTGAAAATGTCCTAGATCTGTTCATGACGCCGTGGTGACGTCATGCCATATTATTCTTCATTAGGGTGAAAATAAAAAAGCGGTTGGAGAGCATTTCCTGCGCGTTGTAGTGCAGAAATACTCTATTATTACTACCTACCTAACACACACATAACTTTGACTTAACCATTGGAAAAAAGATTATAGTTTTATAACTTACAACTTTTAAATTTTTAACTCCTAAAATGTTAGGTTTGTTTTTATGTAAACTGTTTGTCTGTATTCTGAGACTGTTTGATATTTTATGTAGGTATTGAATAAAAAATTCGAGTTTTTTTCTAACATACGGTTTTAGCTAGTGAAAAAATGAAAACAAAGTATTAAAATAAATTCAGTTGGAACTAGTTTTTACTTTTTAAATATGAGTGAATGTTTTACAAACTGATTTCCTAACACAACAACATTAATTTTTTTTCGATAAATCAGTAAAGTACCTATTATTGAATACTATTTCAGTTTAACATTTTAATGAACTACGTATTAAAATTGGATGTATTCCCTTTAAAATTAATTCTTTTGTGGGCATTGTTGACAAAGACCTTTTGCGTAAAGATGAAATCTAATTAAACTAGGGGCAATTCGTTTAGCGCAGTCGTCTATGCAACTGACACGTTGTATTACGGCCGGGCCGAAACGAGTCGGATCTAGATTAGACAGCACATCAGGAGAGAAAATGAAAATGAATTCAGACAAAGGATTCGGAGTCCTAGCCCCCGTGAGATCATCGGGATAACGGAGGCCGGCTTGAACAAATGTTCGCCGTAGTATCACATTATTGGCCGGGCCAAACGGTCTCTACCTCCTGATTAACATCTAATTTATGGCTACATTCTGAGTACAGTTGAACATAATCAAGATAAATTGCTTTCTATGTGCACGCAGTATCATAACGTCGTCAGCGTCTAGGAATTCCAATGAATCGTCAATCTGAGTAGGTGGTTTGCTTTGGTGCACCTTAAGTAAAATTATTTACCTTCAACCATAGAACGTCCACTGCTGAGCATAGCTAATTACAACTGTCTACAGTATTTTTGCGCACGGGTTATGCATAGCTTATTTTTATTGCTTTATAACCTAGAAACAAGAATAACAACAAAAAATTGTTCTGAATTTGCTTTTAAGTGTAAAAAATAGAAAAATTCATATCAATGAATGTATGAAACATGAACATAGAGATGATCCTAATTTGTTGCCAAATATATTTTTTTCTTTCTTTCTAATTATTAAAACATAACAAACATCCATTTAAGATTCATTCTCTCAAGAGAAAAATTAAAATAGAGTCCAAATATTTATTAAAAATGAAAAGTTCTAATTTCCTGTCATGTTCCATAGAAGATTTTTTTCATAAAAATCTAACCCTTTAATGCTTTTAGTATACTGGCCTTGGTAATGTCGTTTCTCAAATCCCACTATATTTTGATGAAAGCGTGCCCCTTGTTCTTGCGAATAAGCCCCCATAATTATTTATAAATACATCCCAATGAGAATGTGACGTGCATCTTGAGAGTCATTCTACTATGAAGATGGAAAATTCAAATCGCTATAACTTCTTAAAAAGCAAATATTTTCGATTTGTAATCGCACTTTTTTATATACATTTGCTTATATAATCAGAATATAATAAGTAAAATCCATGCGCAAAAAAAAATTTTTTTTTGTTGACCTGTGTTATTAATATTAATGTAACTAAATTCTACACACTTATTGTAATACGGCTTATAGTAAACAATCAAAGTCAAAAGTAAATAATAACTTAAACCGAAAGTAGCGCTGAAGCTTAGATTTTTTAAACATTTAGTCCACAAAAGAGCTTGATTAAAAATCTATGTTTAGTGCACGTGCACAAACAGAGAGCCAAAAGAGAATAATCCGTCACGATCACCAGAAACATCTTATAACCGCTATTAATCGTGCGGTGTACATAGGCAGCGTAATTTGTAATTACTCAATGTTTACCTCGAAATAAATCTAATTCCCGCCACTGGGTCCAGACCAATAAACTTGGCCGAAATATTTATCCCCGTCACCAAAGTTCCCGGTGACCGGAAGGCCGCGTCTACCTTGGCGAGCCTTAACTTGCGGTTCAATGGATGATTGATGCCGAATTTCGGTAAGTAGATTGATTTCTTAGGCTTTGAAAAAATATGTTTATTTATTATATTCAGTTGTAAACATTGGTTTATGTAAGGGTTTACAACGATAAGACTCGACAAGACATAACTTTGAAATTTGGATAGGTAGGGACGAGTAGTTCAGTTAATAATTTACCTAGTTACTTTGTATTAAATAATTAAGATTTTTTTACTTTATACATTTTTTAAGACTATTAGTAATTATCTGTTTGCATTTTGAACTTGGAATTCATGTATCTTAGCTTATCTACTCTCCTGAAAGTGATATTAAGGTAAACTCTTCTAATGAAGTATTAAGAAGGGATGGAATTCTAAAGAATTGACGTCTCAGAAGTGAGAGCAATAATAATTCTTAGCTAGAAACATGGCAATAATGGTGCAGGTCAACACCATCTGCCGCCGTCTGATTTATGACATCTTGGGGAAAAAACGCTCTGCAACAGTCGGCTCGGTTCGTTTCTTGCCTTTCTACAAATGACGAAAAAAGATTTTAGCACATTTCAGCTAAACTTGACGACCGCTAGCCTTCACGCACACAGCTATAACGATATTTCGTCCCTGCATTGGCAGAACATATTTTTGTCATATCTTTTCTGACATAAATAAGATGTTCTACAATTTAAGTACGAGTAAACCCTGAGTAAATACTTTTCATAAAACCCTTAGTAGTTTGAAAAAATATTACAGATATTTTAACATTTGTAGTTCCAAATTATGTCTTTTAAATAAAGATTTTACACATGAAAAAGTTTGATCCAACTTATGGCATTCCAATTTTCTGAAAAACTGTTTCATAAAGAATTAAGTGAGCATCCACCCACTTCAATAGTTTGAACTAGTTACAATTTATTATTCATATATGCAAACTCAATTTGCTATTACACTCTAAAATACCTGAAGTATGGATACAACTTCATGTCAGAACACACAAACAGGAAACTGGGTTCCAACTTACGAATGGAAATATCGAATGTGCAGTTTCCAATGTAACTTGGTTACATTACGTGCAAAGTTAAGAAGACACTCATACTCGCATGGCCTCTAATGCTGTGTATTGATGTAATGGCTTTCATTTTCGCTTATGTGGGCCAGCCATCGGAAATCCGGAAAGTAGTGGTTCCATAATATTACCCCTAACGTAATATAACGCGGTCAACACCCTCCACGAGAATCCAGACGAGTGAACTCACACCAATGTCAGAGCGATTTCGTTATCAGGGTGCTTTGTTTTGTTGGATGTGAACATTTATCTCTATGACCTTTCTAATAAGGGTCCTATTCCTATTCGATGCATATTCATGATAAGTAATTCGTAATAAGTGTGATATCTCAGCGGTATGTAGATATTTAATTCATATTTTTATTCCAAATAATAAATAAATAATAAATTATGTATTACTGCTGGGTTCTTCCCCAATTTCACCACGATTTCTGTTCAAGTCTAACTTTTGTCGTTTCAAGTTATTTACAGAGGGAAAAATTGTAATTGAACTGTAGCATTTTATATTTTACGCTAGTGAAAACACTCACAATAAACTCTGAAAATCTGAAAATCACTAGGTATTAAAGCGCTGAAAATAAAAATATGTGTCCAGGGCCCATTTCATAGATCGAGAAATCAATTTTGCATATGAATGAGAGACTGATTAGCCATTCAATTAAGTTTTTGTTGAGCATCGAAAAGGGTAGTCGTGCAATAACGCTAATATTCTAAACTTAGTTTGGTAGAAATGTTGATAGAAGACAAAGAGAAATACGAACACCAAACAGTTTCTAATGTGATGATAGCTGATTTGAGATACTACTAGTTTTCAAGTTAATTAATTAACGACTACCTGTGCCAGGAACTTCGTACGCGTGGAAATCATATACGAGTTAGGAGTCCAGTCTACAAAGACATTCCATTTATATGGAACTACGTTCAGCAGAGAGTTCAAGCTACACTTAGCAAGTAGAAATGGTTCTAATCCACATACCTAGTCTGTACCCCAGATTTAAAGTAATTTGTAGTATAATTCAATAGAAAATGAAATAAAAATATGTAATAGTATTTTAAAAAATCAAAATAAAAAAATCAATCACCTTTAAATTGGCTATCAGTGGTCACAAATAACATAAATAAGAAAAGCCTGGCTGATTTTTTGGCAACTGAAACAATATGCAGTCACTGTACAAGCGATAGATCCGAAGCTTCGTAGGTTCTACCTACGCTGTCACACAGCGGATGGTCTATACCAAAATCGACTTATCCGGTATGAATCCTGTACACACAATGGAATTACTTACTTACTCAATGAAAGACTAAATCCAACGCTATAATTTTGGTCAAAAAATCTGGACACAAATAAATCATCATACATTTACAAACATAACAATGTTACGACACCCACCGTTGTTTTGTCTCTTTGGCTATGTGTTAATCAAGCAAGTGTTATGTTGGTGTTATGTAGCGAAGGGCCGGGCCGTGACACTTTGATGTGCGAGCAGGGCGGGGCAGCAAGTATAAACAGTTCTGAACTCTGAAACCAGAGACCCACTGTTCCAGTCAATTACCCCCCCAAGTACCTCAGGTAGACCTGTGATAAATTTCTGTCGTGACCTGCATCAACAAGCTCGAATAAACTCCCGGAATTTTTCTCTTCTATTGTCTTATTTTCCTTCTTCAGACAATACAGAAGTTTAGAAGGGACACGTAGTAAAAATATCCAGAGACTGTTCAAAGGTAAATTTAAAAAACGTGTTTGAATTTATAACCCTGCTTTCTTTCCCCGCTATTTGCATATCTCTTTGGGGCTTTGGGGGTTTCACATCATATTAATGTTTTGAGGCGAAAGCGCATTTTGGTTATTTTAAACAAAATTTGAAAAAACTAATTTACGTGAAGAAGTCTTTACCTTCACCGCTATTCAATAATTCTGCCTCGATTCATTTTGATGGACTTGCACTGTTGTAATATTTTGGTGTAAATAGAAATTGTAATAACTACTAAAAACCGTACTCAGTTTTGTCCAAACAAGTGAATTAACATTATAATATGTGTAGAACATAATTCATCACACTATCATAACATTATGTCCCTGACGGGAATCGAATGCGCATTCTACTAGCTCGCAAGGACTTAGGTCATAAGGTTGTGACACTAGTACCGTCCCCTAGAGTCAGAGGCGTGTCACGTTTTGATCGGAGCGACACCTCAACGCAGCGTTGCCAGTTTTTTTTTTCGCCAAGTCGGGACTTTGGTACTTTTTGAGTGAAAATAGCGGGATTCTGCCGTCAAAAGCGGGACATAGTAAAAAAACGTATTTTAATCAAAGGTTTTCAGATATGTATCTTTTTATTTGACTTAAAATTACGTTTACGTGACAATAGATAGCAAAAGTAGCCATAGAAAATGTATTTAAACAAAAAAAATATATTTTAAATCAGATTTACTCTATCGTTAAATTCGTCTTTAGAATAAAAAAAGAAAAAAATTAAAAAAAGTTTTATTCTTTAGAATAATATGGCGTTTTAAACAATAGTCTGGTGAAGTGAGTGTATCTCTCCGAAAAGCGGGACCGAGCCTGTCCCGCGCGGGACATTTAAAATTTAAAAATCGGGACGTCCCGCCAAAATCGGGACGTATGGCAACGCTGCCTCAACGGCATAATTTGACTCCCGTAGCACGATACTTATTGGGTAAATACCTAATCATGTCTTGTTCAGACATTTCATTTGTACCACCTAGTAACTTTGACGATAGCCGGTGTATTTTGTGTGGAGTTTGACAGACTTTTGACGTTTGTCAAAGTTAAAGTAAAATGGTTTTTTTTTTTTTTTTTTTTTATCCACAACGAGGAAGCTCTTGGCCTGTATCTCACCTGATGGTAAGTGATGATCAGGCCGAAGGTGGAAGCGAGCTTCACCCGGAATCCTCAACCACGGAGGAACTGGCTATCTTACCTCCAACTGTCGGAACACAACAATGCTGTTAACATTGTTGTTATGGCGNACGAGGAAGCTCTTGGCCTGTATCTCACCTGATGGTAAGTGATGATCAGGCCGAAGGTGGAAGCGAGCTTCACCCGGAATCCTCAACCACGGAGGAACTGGCTATCTTACCTCCAACTGTCGGAACACAACAATGCTGTTAACATTGTTGTTATGGCGACAGACTTAGGTAAGATGGTGGTAGCTAGCCAGGCGGACTTAGAATAAGCCCTACCACCAACCAAACCGAACAGAAAATTCTGCCCCCACTGGGAATCGAACCCGGGACCTCTGCGTCTGAAGCAGGTGGTCTAACCACTAGACCACAGAGGAGGTGCAACCGAGCCGTAGTGTAAAATAACTTGCTATCTATTCAGTTTGGCAAGGACTATCGCCTTGAACAATCAATACGAATACCTACCAAGGACTTACGTGTATTGATATGAGGTTTAAAGTTTATGAATAGGAGTTTCCTAACTATTTTGATCGCGTACGAGGGCCGAGTCTCATGTTGAAAAGCCCTGAAGCCTGACACTGGGACGGATAGGGCGTCATCTGCGTGAACCACTCATCTTAATTGCGCACTCACAACTTTGATATTTTATGTTTTACAACGACAATTTGTAACATAATATTTCTCTTGTCATACAAATTCATTACACTGTTATATTGCTAGATTTGAAGTAGAAATACAAAATCTTTTAAAATATTTGTAGGTAGTGTGTAGGTGACCGATTCAACCACCAAACTTTGTGGTGGTCCAAAATAAAGGCAAAAAACATATTATTTGAAACTCCAAGTGTTATACAGGGAACTAATTTTGAAGCCAATGAGTTCAAGATGTTTCTATTCTAAAACAATGCTACACGTTTAGTAGTTAAATGCATTTTCCTGAAATGAAATCTCACGGCGATTATCGACTTCCTGGTACTGGTCCTGTACCGGAAACAGAGCAGACTTAGCTACCTTAATGCAATATAAAATTGGATCAGTGGCTACAGAGGTTTTCCCTGAAAAGAAAATTCTTTGAAATAGACTGGTGAAGCAATTCTGTCACGTGACTCTGCACATTTGCTACATCGACGGGATGTAGTGGAAAATGCAAGTACCTAGGTAAATACGAGTATACTCTGAGATACGGTAGGGTTCTTTAAAAAAGCAGTATTTTTATAACTTGAACAGGTGTAACTCAGTCCAGCCAAATGTACCTAATACGATTTTGCCAAATAAGTTTTTATTTTTCGATTTTCCTTAATAAAAAGTTATTTTTGGTGCTTACACCAAGAAAAACATTCTTCCTCTTTAACTTTTCAATAAACAAATTTTTCCTTTGACGTCAATAGTAGGTAAGTATGAGTAGGTATCCCTATAAATAAACGATCTCCAACTTTCCAAGATATTTTCCCAATGGAGTGTAAATCACCTGTCAAACGCAAGTATTAAAACAAACCCTGTTCGAACGGCAAGAACTATCATTTTACGTATTCCCTGGTAATAATCAGGAATCTTCGAGTGAACAAATCTTTTCATTCGACATCTTTAAGACCGATTCAGTTTTCATTTATTGAAATCGACCAGCTAAAATAAATATTGTTTCTGTTGGCATATTGTGAATTTTTTTAATGAGTATTGGTGATTCGGTGTGCCTGCCAAATCCAATTGATGCGTCATTTTTTTTATGCCATTTCTATTCAAAAGCATGATTATAAAAACAATATTTTTTATCCATAGCGTTTGATAGAAGTGCTAAATGCTCTAAGCCGCTTTGCGCGAGTGCATAACGAATTTGGTGGATTTCGGGCAAGTTTAATAGGTATATGTAATTGAAGTGCTGTAAATAATCAGGAATAGTACTAGTGCATAGGTACGTGAATTATTTCAGTACATTAAAATATGGTTTTGTATCAAAATGGTTTTGTTTGTCTGGTTTTGCGTGCGGCTTTTCTTTCAGCTATTTTATACCTATAACGATTACCATCTTACCCTATAAGTAACTACCTGTACAAGATATGAGTAATAACAAAAAAAAACTATATGCTTAGTCAAAATAAGTAAATTAACTTATCCAGTTTCTTAACAATAAGATTATCCTCAAGCTTGGCATTCAATGATAAAATAATGACACTTTGAATATCCTAGCTTTACTCATTCAAATACGGATGCACTTTGTTAAGTTTCGTAGGTATCAAAGTTCAACGAAGTTAATCCTCTTTTTGTTCCAAACTTTGCGTTGAAACGTCCACAGGTTTAAACAAACTGGAATCTCAACAAGCCTTAAGATAATTAGCCAGAATTATATTTGAAGCATTCGGAACAGAGTTTTTTGTTTGTTTAGCTGCGAAATTTGCCTTTTGGGTCAAAAATAAATACATATACACAACAGTAGGTATAACCAAAGTGGAATAACCGATATTATATTAGGAAGATTTAGTTAGTTACCTCATACATTTATGGCCCATTTACTAAATTGAAATTTAAAAAATATTACCTAAACAGCTGTGCATCATTTAAATTATGTATTGAAATTATTTTTTGTCGTTTTCGCAACATTTGACCGTATTGGTATACGAGTATGTTTAATATCCTTCAACGAAACGAACATAATATTTTTTCAAATCGGACCAGTAATTCCTGAGATAGCGAGTTCATCCAAACAAAGAAACTCTCTCAGAATTTTAATAATGATTATAGTATAGATTTTCTAGGGTTTACTACTTCAACAGAGTGGAATTCCCAGTACCATGCTCTCATAACTTGACCAAATATATACTAATACCATCAGGCAACAATTGTCCTAGGCACTGTGCCTCTGTTTTTTCTTTCGGCATATCTGTTCGTTCCACAGATTTGAGCAAACCCCTCAATACACTCACATAGTTCATCTTTTTGTACGGATTCGCTAGAGTGGGTGGATTATTGAGATGGGGCAGCGAGGGTATGTACCTAAACAAAAACGAACGGTATTTTTTTTTTTCTAATATATACGGTTAGGATTTTGAACTGCATTCACGCAATCTGGAAAATATGCTATTTCAATTCTATCCTATGCAATCCTCTATCCTATGGCAATACCTACACTAAAATGAAACATTAATAAGATCGATCTTATCGATCGATCTTATTACTGTCCATATTTTGAACCTACACAACGACAACCGACCGATACAAATAGAAAACGATAATGTGTATGCACTCGTGTATTTGAGTGGGAATCGAACCCTTGACCCTGAAGTAGTCAAGTTATCAACGGTGCCATATCTTCATGAACTATAAGTAGCATTGAGGATCTTAAAAGTGACAGATTAAAAGCTCTGTTTTAATTTAAAAAGGGCTTGTCCCAAGGCCATTGAGGCAAACCGGTAATTAAACATGATTAATTACAATTCATAGAAAACCACTCTAAGTCCTACCTATCAATCACCAATCTATACAATTACTTAACCGCTTGAGTCCCAGACGGCATTCATTAATGTCATAACAATTGATTACTATCTATTGTGTCTAGATTCGCGGGCCTTGAAGGTTTAATTATACACATTATATCTGAAGTAGAATCAGATATTCTCGTAAACATACTTACGCAACGTAACAAATTGAACATTGTATTTTCAGTTCGGGCGTAGTATTAGACACCCCACAGACCAGGCTTTTAGTCGGCCGATAGTTGGGTCTGGCTGTTAATCAGTATGACTGACTATGTATCAATTTGGTACGGGCCGATTCTTCATACAAATTGGAAGCCGACCCAACTATCGGCCGACTAAAAGTCTGTACTTAGGCTAAGTTGCAACACCTAACTTTGACCGTAAGGTCCAGAACAGACGGTGAAACGCAACTGCAACGAAACCTCAACTTTGTGATGATTCTGATGAATGAAACTGAAACTGAAAGTTTCAAACTGGTCGCGTCATGTGTGGTCTCTCAACGGACGCTATGGCAGAAACTTAGATGTAACTCAAAAGTAACTAGCAGTTGCAGTTTCGTTGCAGTTGCGTTTCACCGTCTGTTCTGGGCCTAAGTTTAACGATAACCGGTGTTTTTTGTATGGTTTGTCAAAGTTAAGTAAGATGGTGCAACTCAGCCTTAGTCTACGGGGTATCTTACCAAATCTGCAAAAACACCAGTTAAAATTATACCGTATCTATGCGGTTAAAGTTAAGGTAATATAACTTAGTCTAAGTTGCGATGTGGGAAATGTCACTGTTATTAGTAAATGCAATAGATTTTGCGAGAAACAGGGCAAAGTGAATATTCCGAACAATGCTGGCTCCCCACTGGCACCAGCCATTCAACGCGTGACCATAGTAACGTTCGGTCATTTTAGCCCAGCAAGCGAAGCAATGATTAAAATTAAGGATTTGGCGAGGTACTATGGCTCTATTAGAATATATGTTTAGTTGATTCGTTTATCGGTCTTGGAAACTCGATTCCATTAGGTAATTATTTTTTGTCAAAATCAACCATAGATCCATAGAAAAATTCATTCTGTTTATTTTATTTCGGAATTAAAACGGATGTACATACCTACTTATTCGTATGTAGGTGTAAAGTTTTATTACTTACTTCTTAAATAGGTATCTACAATAATGTGATCTTTTTTCCTGAACATAAAAGGGGGCTATTCACTTTACCCACGTTACCCGGGTCACAGTTATTAATAGTTACTACCTGTGGGCGCCTAGCCAAAGTTTTTGTAGATTTATTTTTAATTACTCATAATTTATTACTAATGGAAGTAACGTAATTGGCATAAGCTATTTCTATTGACTAATTAGGGATGGCTATCTTGTTTTTGTTTTTCTTTCATTAAAGACCAAATATCTCCAGGCAAGTCCCGTCTATTTTAGTAACCTTTTTTATGTTGTTCCGAAAAAGCATTGTTTACGAATGAGAACGTACACACCATCAAGGACTGTTAGCCTTCTAATCTAATACAATTTCGTATGACGGCGTACGCAACGTAAAAAGCAATACTTTTATTTACGTACACATATTGATCGTCTATGCGAGTCGGCTGTTACTAAAAGGGCTTTTAAGCGATCAGTAATAGTATATTTGGCTGCGTTGGGATCCACTCACCATTACGTTAATTGGATTCCTTGGGCTTTAGGCTCAGCGATGCCGCAAACGGAATCAATATACGCGCCAAAACGTTTATTGTTTTTCATCAATTTGGCTTCTTTTTTTAACATTGGCATGGTGAAAAAAGTCCTGCTGTGAATTTAAAAAAGCAAATTTTCACGACCTATTCAAGCGACGAACGAAATTTAAAAAAAAAAAGTTATTTTTATCAATATTTTTTATATTCGTATTGACACAAAACATTGTAAACACTTCCGATGCGAGTTACAGACAATCAAATCAAATCAATAATAAGTTTTTTTTTTATCCACATCGAGGAAGCTCTTGGCCTGCATCTCACCTGATGGTAAGTGATGATCAGGCCAAAGGTGGAAGCGAACTTCACCCGGAATCCTCAACCACAGAGGAACTGGCTATCTTACCTCTAACTGCCGGAACACAACAATGCTGTTAACATTGTTATTTAAAACCAGATTCAAGTTAGCAACAAAAGAAATTCCTGTGGTTAATTATTTATTCCTAACTGGGCGTTTTTGAAAAAGTTATTCAATCATGATTATGAGCCACATTATTTTTATTACGACTGCTAAGTTTTTAAGATATACTTAAGTCTAAATCCATCTCATTTTAACCTAAAAGCTTAAAGCTGTTCAGACCCAGATGCTATTCCTTGTTAAAACGAGTTGTTTATTGCTTGTAGTTTTTCGATATAACGACTGAGTTTATTACTAAAGACTAAACTTTAGTCCTTATTTTGAGTAGAGTAATGTAAAATGAATTGGAGTACTTTTTAAAGACTGAGCTGAGAGAGTTATGACTTTAAGAAGTAAGTATTTAGGAGGTTTTTAGACTTAGATTTTGCTTCGGGAGTTTGATTTAACCATTACTGATACGTTATAAAATCGGAAACCCAATTTAAGAATAAAAATATTCATCTTAATTGAGAAGTATTCGAGATTATATTAAAAAAGAACATAAGCCATTTTTCCGCGCCTACTTAGCAATTTTCCACTTGAGCAACTTAAGAAAAATAACACGTTTTTCTTATCAAACCCGAAATCTGAAAGCATATTATGGAATTAACATATTTTGTGCTTACAAACTTTGTAAAGTTCAACATTGTCGCTTCTCACAGGAACGTTCTGAGCCGATACGCCAATATACCTACGTTGTAACGTAACGTAATGCGTAGAATTTAAGGCACCCATTTGCGGGCTTCTAGGTATTATTCTTACCAGGAGATTCCTTAAGTTGTTACTTCTTGGCCATTATTACCTTATTTACAGATATACAAACAATCATGTTATTTTCAGAAATATTGTAAAAATTGTTAATCTTTATTTTTAAGATCAAACTAAATTACGAAAGGCAACGGACGGGAACGGAAAAACGGAGCTAAAATAACCAAATATAAAACTTTGTTACCGTTTGAAAAACGCATGACTTTTTGACTACGGTTATTTTAACTACGGATCAAAAAACTTGCCCCTTAAGGATAAAAGCTATGCTATACTCGTATAACCGCCTCTGTGGTCTAGTGGTTACTGGTTAGACCACCTGCTTCAGACGCAGAGGTCCCGGGTTCGATTCCCTGTGGGGGCAGAATTTTCTGTTCGGTTTGGTTGGTGGTAGGGCTTGTTCCAAGTCCGCCTGGCTAGCTACCACCATCTTACCTAAGTCTGTCGCCATAACAACAATGTTAACAGCATTGTTGTGTTCCGGCAGTTAGAGGTAAGATAGCCAATTCCTCTGTGGTTGAGGACTCCGGGTGAAGCTCGCGTCCACCTTCGGCCTGATCATCACTTACCATCAGGTGAGATACAGGCCAAGAGCTTCCTCGTTGTGGATAAAAAAAAAGTTACAGTATTTAAAACTGAAAAGAAAACTGACACCACGCTGTGCCCCTCCAGGTATATCGACTCACATCTCAAATTATTATACTTTTTAATTTGACTTACTGATAACACACAGCCCATACTGGTAAACCTAGAAACTTGATATTTGTAAGAAATATTCCTTGAGTTCCCAGGGGGTGTGTTACGGAGAAATTTAATGATCCATCCCTAAGGGGTGAAATAAGGGTTAAAAGGCTTTTTGGGGAATCGAACATGCCTACTTTTAAGTGAACAACGTTTCGGCTGTAACTGGTTACCTACATACACTTTGGAAGTAAATTAAATTAATGAGTTCAGACATTCTTCATTAAAATCAACAAAGCACCTTTGTAATGTATTAGCCTTTTAAAGTAAATAATTGACTTTGACATATTCGAAAATCTTATGCTGAGCCATCTTACTTAAACTTTGACAAACGTCAAAAATCTGTCAAACTCCATACAAAAAGCACCGGTTATTGTTAATGTTTCGGTTATTGGTCGGTGGTGCAACTCAGCCTTAGGCCCAGTTTTTTGATTCGTAGTTAAAATAACCAATAGTCAAATTTGACAGATGTCAAATGACACGTTCTTAAATGTCAGGAAAAAAAAGTTTTTCGAACAATCGATAGCTTGACTTTTTATACATTTTTAGGGTTCCGTACCTCAAAAGGAAAAAACGGAACCCTTATAGGATCACTTTGTTGTCCGTCCGTCCTTCTGTCAAGACCCTTTATCTCAAGAACGCGTGAACGTATCAAGCTGAAATTCACATGAAATACTCAGGTCTATTGTCCCTTTAAGCTGTGAAAATATCAAACTTCTAAGCCAAGCCAATCAAAAGATACAGCTGATTATGTCGATATTTTCAACAAATTTTCGACACTCGCANCTGTACGTAGATACAAACACTACACATATGACAAGCCTTTCAATTCATAAACAATACTTATACGACCCTTGACTATGCAAAATCAGAGTGTTGAATAGAGTTCTGTGATTGGTTCGCTTATGTTACGCACTTCACTCCGCTAACTGACATGACATTCCTGTCATTCAAACGGTGCAACGGTTTATAAGTGTCGTTATTTTGTAGATTTGTGAATTAAATAAATATGGATAAAACTAAAACTATCAGGTTAGTATGAATACTTCGATTAATAATAATAGTGAAAATCATGTTTCAATCATTATTTTTCAGATAAAAAAGCTGCCGTTTTCTTCTTCCGAAAGAGAGCTGCTGATTGTAGCTTAATAAGAGAAAGGCCTATTATTGAAGACAAGCATAAATATTATTATCCTCTCTAAAATATCGAATTGATGAAGTAGGCCTGGGAAAGTCTAACAGTGGCTTACAATTCTCAACCATATTTTATGTTTCACAAAGGCTCACACATCAACTGAAAAGCTGCTGGAATAATTTAAAGACCCAAAGAATGAAAGAACTTTCTCAGGAATCAATCAAACGTTCATTCTCCTTTTAAGTAGTTAGTTACTTTCCCCATTGTAATGTTATGAATTTCATTTTGCAATAAAAATACCATAGTTATGACTCGATTGTCGTAATGAACGAACTTTGTAAACCTTGCAGGTTTGTACGGAACCCTCGGTGCGCGAGTCCGACTCGCACTTGGCCGGTTTTTTTTAACTATTAGTTTACATTTTGTTAATATTCAACCATTAGTAGCAAAATTTAACTATTAGTTATTTTAACTATGAAATCAAAAAACTGGGCCTTAGAGTTATGTTAACAAAATAAAGTTCGATTAACGTCAACTAACCAGACATTACTCGATAGTTTATTAGTAGTTACTATTTACTATACTACTATATTTTACTAATTATATAAAGAAGTCTCTTCAATGGGCTAAGAAATCATATTGCATAATCATATTACATAAGGAAGATGTTTTCCTCCAGTCAACCTTTTAGACTTTGGGCTTAACGGATATTGTAGTAAGTGGGAAGTGCGGGAGTTATTTTGATATATGTAAAAAATGAAAAAAAGTTATAAAACCGTATTATAAATTTTTTAATTACCTACTTATTAAGGGCATCCTATTTTACGAGTAAGTAACTCATAAACATTATATTATTTGTACTGGCTGTTAGTAGCGCTGTGCAATCCACTTTTCATTTGTCAACGGAATATATTTGAGGGATTTAACAGTGGCAGTGTTATAAAGGTTCAGCCAAACCAACGCGTACAGCCTGCGTGCGCGATGGCGATAGCGATCAGACATCGTGTGTGACTTTGAAATACTAAAAATTAACACACGTCTGATAAAATGTTTATTAATTTTGTAGCGATGAGTTCACATTAACGCATCCTGTCATTGTCGCGGCGATCTATGCACGCCCGTCGCCCATCGCCTCGCCATCGTGGACACGATCTGCACGCGTTGGTTTGGCCGAAGCTCACGAGTAAAGCTTGTTATTCCACGCACGGTTTCAGGCTCGATAATCTGTTATTTTATTTGACGTTGCCGACGACGTGACGTGTCGTGCGATGCATCGTTTCACCACAGTTTCACCACGGTTTCACCCTCCTCTCCTCTCCTACTAATAATGCGGCCGAGCAGGACACGGTATGGTTTTATATGAGTTAACTTCTAATCAAACACTTACTTGTACAATCTGCAAGTACATCGGGAATGAATTCTAAATAAAATATTCGTAAAAAGAACTTGTAGATATTTATAAAAATATACTTTCCCCAACATAATTACGTAACCAAATCAGCGTGTGTGCCAGAGAATGTACTCGTAAAATAAAAATAAAGTTATCTCAACTTTAACGATTCCGCATGATATGCCATTGCCCGCAAAAAGAAATTGTTCTCGTAAATAAACACGATACAAAATCGTCATTTCCTTACACCAGAAAATCAGTTAACCCAGAACCAGAACGCATAAAACACAATACATTCAAGGAACACGGAACAATAAAAGCGAGAAAAAAGGTGGAAAAGGTGTCGAGCCTTTTTATATCCCCCTCATACCGTCTGTAGCTTTCCTCCATCCCACATAATGCGCTAACTAAGACAAATTTACCAAAAGGGCCGAAGATGGACCTTTCCCTCAATTAAGCAATTAGAAACCGGTTACCCTTTGAAAATTCAATAAATGTTGCTCTACAATATAAATTGCCTTTTTAGTTAGACGATATTAGGCAATATCTAATTCTACTCTGTTCTCAATTTTAGTTCTGTTGATTTAAGAGAATCTAACAAGGAACTTTCGTGTCGCACGGTTCAGTCACTTTTTTCTATTCGAGTTTTTCTCGTAGCAAAAACTGAAGGACTGCGATCTAAACCATACCTAAAAAAACAAGAGCACTCTATTTTAAAAATCCGAGTCCACTATAAACCGGAAAGGTACCAGCCCCTTAGGACAAGAGACGGCAAAAAGTGAACTAGTTAGGTATTCTTCCTTCAATGTTTATTTTTCATATTGACCCTTTTTATTCCCTTTTTCAAAGCCGTTTTTAATGATCAAGTACCTATTGAATCACGTACCACCTACTCGTACTTACAGCAGTTTTCTGGCAAAAAGTTAATTCAAATTAGTATTTATTGCCTTCAATAAAACATACATTCTAATAATGTCCCAGGCCCAACAGTTCATGCCATTATGTCTCAAGTTAGATAGCGAAGTATGTATTAGTGCTTTTTTGTTTTTTTTTTTCTGTCTGGTATTAACTTTCGATCTTTGTCGAAATCGAAAGAAGTCACATCCTTCCTAGTACATTCAGCAACAAATATTTCGTGACACCCAAAGTGGGCAAAAAGTAGACTTGTGTAGCGAACTTTTTGGCTACTTCGGGCGTCGTCACGAACTATTTGACGCTGACTGTATACATATAAGTAGGTACCTACGCCTACAGGTATAGACAACGGGCACACGGGCACAACGAGCACTACTTACTTAAGGGGAGTCTAGGGTGAAAATTATTTAACACGGTACTGCTCGCCAGACTTGACTTTGGCTGTTGTTAAAATTAGGTTATTTAATTTTAAACTATGTTCAATATTACGAGTAAGTACTACTTAATTAGGACCTACCTAACCCATGAGATTCGTTTCACTTTCTCGTAAAAATATGTTTTTTATAATTGGATGATCAAACGAACTTACCAAGTGAAGTTCGATCTGAATTATCCTGTTTTCGCCGAAGAGATTTAAGTTCCCTCCCAACCCGAAGGTTTCTATATCTTCTTACCTGGAGGTAAACGTCAATGTCATCTCTTCTCTAAATATAATGAGACCGCTCGGACACCGAGCCCACAGCGTGGTAGGGGTGGGGTTGCCCGCTCTTTTGTTTTTTACTACTACTACGCTGAATATTGTGTGCGGATTGGGTTGTCGTACAGGGGTACTACACGGTAAAATAAATCTCGGAGGCGAAAGCAGGATAATGGACAGCTAAAACTGTTTCAAGCAATTCGTTATGTTACCTATTTTTAATGGAAAAGTTTTTCATGGTATTTTACTTAGGTACGGCTTTTTTAAGGTACCTAATGTACTATTACCTACTTAACACATTTTAGTTTGTTAGCATTAATTAGGCCAGCACATAAAATCTCAGCTCGGAGGCGAAGTGCAGTTACGTACCTAGTTACGTACTGGAAATCTGCTCTTGTATTATTTTTAACCAACTCTGTTATGTCCAGAGCATTCAAGCTACATAAATCCACTTTCAAAGCTTTTTCTTTCTAATTTCTTTTAGAATCAAAGCTCTATTTACCCTCCCAAAATACATTTCATTGTTACAAGTTCGCGTTTTATTTCCATGCTGATTGAAATAGCGTTATTTTAGTTAAACGCTGAGTTATTTGTTGCTGTGTTGTTAACTACAAGATTTTTTAGATTAAACTTATTGTCTGTAATAAACCCAAATAAGAATTGCTGTTTAGGAAAGATACGAGTATTTGTCTACTTGAATGACTATTTTCGTCAGCCCAAAAAGTTGGCTAACTGGTATCTTACATTTATTGTTTTTAACCGACTTCAAAAAGGAGGAGGTTCTATGTTCTTCCTACAAATGGATAGGCATAATTAAGGCTGACCTTTCGTTAGGGAGCGATCTCTTTCTCAACTTGTAACCTGAGTATCATGGTGGCTAGATTAAGTAAACCCTATGTAGTTGATGTTCACAAAATATCTTTTTCAAGGGCTGATCACTACCAATACCTCTATTATTATATTAGTCATCCTAGTTACGTACTTAGATCTGAAAGATTAAATATGCAGGGCAAAACTCACATACTTAACTGTAATAAGACTTGCCATTATGAGGCCTTAAGAGAACGGATGGACGAAGATTGCATACAGCGGAGATAAGACCGTTAAATAGGATGTGTGAAGTGACGAGAGTTGAATGAGAATGAACGTGGCTCTAGACAAGACAATTTTCAATTAGGTACAATACTTAGGTACTAGCTTTTGCCCGCCACTTTGACTACGATATCTTTGCGAGTTGTGAAAAGCATAAGAAAGACGTCTTTGGGTCTCGTCAAAAACAAATAACTAAACTATCCATTAGTATGTAGTAGTAATAATATACATATCTGTCTGCGTCAGCTAACATATCAGAAAGTGTAAATTAAACTAACTTTAAAAAACAGTTTAAACTTATTTTCTCCCTATTTTAAATGGGTTGATGTTGATACGTAAGTACGTCGTACATCCACCCCAAGGCATTATTTTGTAGATTGTTAATCGGGCGCTAGATGCACGGCCAATTGGTTAAATTGGTAACCAAGCGTTAAAAAGGTTTTTAGTCCAATCAACGAAGCTTTTGTAACCCAAATAATTCCTCTGCCTAAGTATGAAACTTGGCACATGATGAAAATAGGTAGGTAATACAGATTGTAGATTTTAATCCAACAACTTTTATTAGGAAGTTTGCTTATTTAACCTAAATATGATACGTTCTGATTATATTACTACCCCCGTAAAGTTGACATTGACATTAAAAAATAAAATCAGCAGAGCATTTTTTCAGTAGAAGTTAGGCCCAGAACAGACGGTGAAACGCAACTGCAACGAAACTGAAACTGAAAATTTCAAACTGGTCGCGTCATGTGTGGTCTCTCAACGGACGCTATGGCAGAAACTTAGATGCAACTCAAAAGTAACTAGCAGTTGCAGTTTCGTTGCAGTTGCGTTTCACCGTCTGTTCTGGGCCTTAGTGTTAAAATTTTATAAGTCAATGTCAACCTTACGTAGGTAGCAGCAATAAGAATGCATCATGTTTAGGTGAAAATACTAAACATTACGGGAATTTATTGGATTATTGTATATCAATCTGTATTACCTAAGTATCTTCATCATGTGCCAAGTTTCATATGCAGAGGAATTATTCAGAAGTGTCCATACAACGAATCACCTATTTGATCGGACTATTTTTAAGCTATGCCTTCACGCATCCTCACCACTCTCTGTGTGCGGTGCGTGTATTTTACAAGAATTTCATTTAAATCAATATTGATTGAGCATGTTAAATGCATTTCTGCCGGGAAGCCCATCCTTATAGTGTCGTTATTGACAGCATAATTAAAATCTGTTCTTGGGTCCAGCAGAACGTGCATAAAGGCACGTGTCAGGTATTATTATCACGATGGTCGAATTTGCGGTAAATTAAACAAGAATTTAGTTATAACGGCGAAGGAAGGACATGTTGGTATAGTTAAATTGAAGCGTCCAAAATAAGTAAATTGATACATGACATAATTATTTTTATAGTTTGATTATTAACTAAAAATCCCACTAACGTTCCACCAGAGACAATTTTATTGTTTAAAATTAGTTTGAAATATTTGGCAAAATCAATTTTTTATAGTAAATTTACCAAACATAAATCTTAAAAACGAAGCGGTTAAAAAATAGTTACCTACCTTAACTTACTTCACTTGCGGTGCGGAGAAGGTAAGTAGTGTTATTTGTTACATATTATTATGTAGACTAATGATTTAATAAAATATTTCACAAGCTTATCCTCCTTTATACAGTCGGGTAAAATTAGAAACATTTGCTTTGGTCGTAAAACCATCAAGATTATAATTAACTAGAGTCATCATTAAAATTTTGGTCTTCGTGCCAGATTATGCAAGCTGACCAAGTCTTACATACATATGACACCTCAAACCATTTATCTCAGTTATTATGGTTTGCGACCATGTGCTTCAACGATTTATCGGTTTTGGCTTAGCTCTACACCACTAGAACATAATAATTTACTTTATTTGCGTAAGATACAGTAGGTACAGATATAAATCTAATAACTTCGATTTACTTTTAAGGTCTGAACTGTCGAATGAAAGTGAAACATAGGTAGACGAAATAGAATATGATGCAAAAAAAACTTACAGTCCAGACCGTATGTAGACCAACTTTATCAAGTTTTTCACAATTACCTACTTAAGGTTTTTTACAATTACCGTACCTTTTCTTATTCTGAGACGCGCTTTGAATTTCTGTGACCGACCGAATTTTTCTAATCAATATAAAAAATAATGTCTATTTCCCTTGGTCATCGTATCACGCACGCGTGAACGGCTGGACCGATTTCTCTAATTATTTTTTCTTATGTTTGTTATTGTCAGGAGAAGGTTAATTAATAGTGTAAAATTCAAGAAATTGAGATTAACTTTTCGACAGGACAACGTCTGTCGGGACAGCTAGACAGATACAAAAAGTAGGGTAAGGTTACACGGAGTACAATGTTACAATGCATATTTCTCCGTCCCTTTCTATAGTTGTATGATGTTCAGCGGCTCAGTTCTTATGAGCTTGACAAACGTGTATACCAACATCATACAAACATACATACAACTAATAGAAAGGGACGGAGAAATATGCATTGTAACATTGTACCCCGTGTAACATTGTGCCCCACCTTACCCTAATCAGTTCATTCTCATCTTAGAAGTGATTGAAACGATGCAGCTAAGCTAAGGGATTCTGAACGATACGACCCGGAAATCTCATCTCTCAAGGTTCCCTAAGCTTTAATAACAGTTTTTATAAGACATTCGGTACATGAAACACGGCTTTGTGAATTTCGGTTCACGTAGTGATTTAACAAGGTAAGGGGCTCATTACGCCGAGCGGTAGCAAAGACGCACGTCTTTGGCAGACAACCAACCTTGCGTTACATACCTCGTTAAACAAACTTAGGTACCTACACTCAAGCTGCGCGTCTGCTCATGGCGTGACAGGTTGTCAATAATGTGGTCTGGCAAAAAGAGTGACATGACGTGACAATTACAATGACGTCGTATGCCTCTAATAATATATTTCCGTAAGTCGCATGTGCGTTATCCCGACAAAATGTTGTCGTCTTACAACAATTTTGTGATACAAGTAGGTAAACTATAAATCTCGTGTAAGTAAATGTGAACCTTCAGCCGATCATTCACCGAAGAAAACCGTGCCAGGATAACATTACCTATCCCAGGAAACCATTTTGACTTTTTAGGCCGAGGTGGATATTAACTTAACTGCACTAAACAGGTTGACTGCAAGGTTTTGCCAAATTTTTCAGAGCGCCGCAGAATCATTAACTAATTTATTTTTGTTTAGTTGTTGTTTTTGTTGTTTGTTTAGTTGTTGCAATTCACGAAGGCGAGTGAGCTTACATGTGTGGTGGCTCGCTCTGTTTGTTTTTCAAAAGTGTTCATTGATACACTATCGTTATGTCAGTTATGTACACGTACACACAAAAGTAAAGCTCACTCGCCTTCGTGAGTTGCAAGAACTATTAGCAGGAGAGGGGACCGTGAGAAACCCTACGTCATTTTTGATAAGATAAGATAAGCTCCATGGCACACGTTCAGAAAAGTTGTGCTAAGCTTGGAAAAAAATATTATTGAATTCCGATTTGGCCGAAAGTACAAAAAAAATGGCTATTTCCGGAGAAATTTTTGGGCGATGACAGAAATTAAAGAGCATATTTTATCAGGTTGATTTATTTCTTTTCTTCTACAATACAATTATATCATTGTTAGGTACCACATTACATATAAATTGCGGGTATGAATAAATGAGTTATCGAGATTCCATCCCTAAGATTCCAACATTACAATTACTTTGGAACAGTTACTAGAAATTTCAATAAATTAATCTGCAGAAAAAAATAATTTATACAGGCTTGTGATAATATGACACTAAAGGCTGAGTTGCATAATCTAACTTTCTTTGACAGATTTTTGAAGTTTGTTAAGTTAGTTAATTAGATGGTGCAACCCAGCATAATAATATTATGTTTTATGAGGCAAGATTAAACCATTTTATCAATTGTCTCTTTTTTGGATTATGTTGGCCTTTTGGAAAGAATGAAATTACTAGTAACTCTATGTACCTACCATATTGTCAGATGCCTTATTACGTTTTTCCAACATCATAATTTTCAAGTTATAAGAAAATCAACCAAACTGTTATGTTCATACGCGGCGTTTAGCAGCAAAAAACGAAAAGAAAATAGAAGATGTCCATTTTCATTACATTAGAACTTGTATTTTCGTAAAAAGTACAATAATTTATTTCATATGTGTATTGTGTATGTACGACATGATAAGACATCAGACAAAATTAAAACGCCTACCGTAATATCTTACATTCACTTAATTGAGTTTATAAATCTCTGTAAGGATCCCAGATTAAAAAAAAATACTTACTGATTTAGGGCATTCTTTTATAATTTTTCCATGCAAAATTAAAATCAAAATCTTACTAATGTCTTACTAATCTTACTAATATTATAAATGCGAAAGTTTGTATGGATCTCTTTCACGCAAACACTAATGAAAGGATTTTGATGAAACTTTACAATATTATTCTTTATAACCCAGAATAACAAATCCTACTAGTCCTACTTCCTACTAATATTATAAATGCGAAAGTTTGTGTGGATGTCTGGATGTTTGTTACTCTTTCAAGCAAAAACTGCTGAACGGATTTTGTTTAAACTTTACAGTATTATTGTTTACAACCCAGATTAACAAATAAGCTATAATTTATGACGATATACAAACAATTAAATTTCATTAATTAAATAAGACGTGTCTAAAAAGCGCCATCTATCGTCATTGGTTAAAATCTACAGCGCTGGACAAACTACTGTTTTTGACGTTCGTAAATATTTATGCGGGGGAAGCCGTGAAATCAACATGATATCTAACAACAGATTCTACGAACTAAGGGGGTAAAACAAGGTCCACGCGTACGAAGTTGCGGGCGGCCGCTAGTAGGCTATAATATATTATTATGACGATCTGTGACAAACTAAATTTCACGCGGGTGAAGCCACTTAAATGGTTGACTTTTACCGAGGCATATACATAATTAACAATTGGTTGCAAAACTTGCAAATTACTTGTGTGCTTAGTGCGAGTTTGTATTGAACGTTATCGCTAGCGAGTGCATAAAAAATCTACGAAGATTTTAGTTCTTCAAAGTCTACGAAGATTTTAGTTCTTCAAAGTATCCGCTAGGGACGCTGTACAATCTGTCATACATTTAGTATAATAAATTTTTTTTCGCTAGTAATGACGTTTGGTATAATCCTTCACTAAGCTCACAATCACTTACAAGGATGTTGTTCACTCGTTACAAAATTAAGATAACCTACATTTTTTAGTAATATTTTTTGTGAGTAATAATTAAATAAAGGTAACTGTATCTAGAAAACGTAGAGAGATTTACAAACTCGTCACTACACAATGATTACAAGACATCACTTTATAGGTATTATTATTATTAATCGAATAATACACGCAACAGCAATACAATAAGTAGTTTAAATACTAATAATACACGATTACATACATTTTCAAGGAATGCTCATTAAATAAACAACTACACAGTGCGAATAATAATACGATCTACAAAAAAGTACTTTTTAAGCGTTTAGTTTACATTTCATTATTATTACTTACGAAACCTTAGGTTTAACCACTTATTAACTTTGTAAACTTAGTTTACTTAACAACATTGTTGAGATTATGTGTTTGACATTAATAATAATATTAGCCAAAAAGCTAAATAAAAATAATTAGCTCTCGCTCTGAAGTATCAGTCTGAGATATTTTATTTCCTACTATTATTATTATGAACGAGTAAGTTTGTACGATTGTAATGTACCTATGTATTTTTTGTTACTATTTCACGCATAAACGACAAAATGGATTTTGATAACAATCTTGTTGATAAAGAAGATTATGTTGGCCTGTTAGTTAAAAATCAAAATTATCCTCGCCTCTTAAACAGAACAATGGAAAATTATTTGGGGGCGTAAACTTTTGCGTTTAAACTATTAGTAGAATACATTATAATAACGTATTATAACTTAAAACGATCTGTGGCAAACTGAATTTCACGCGGGAGAAACCGCGGGCAATAGCTAGTGCTCTTATAAATAAGACGTCACTCTTTAAATATTAAATGAAATTGCTGACTGCGAGAAAAAAAAATAAACTCACGGAGCGGTATTTTATTGAGGCAATGATAACATGATAACTCCGCTCTCCAAATTTTTCATCTAACGCATACTTTATTTAAGTATATCGTGACTAAAATAATAATTTGTAGGTTAAGTATGTATTACTGCAATGTTCTGCCGCAAGAGAGGACAAAGGGTTTTTTAACTAGTATCATTTCATTCAAAGGCTGAATAAAATTGAAAATTAATAATGATGTCACTTTACAGAGAGTTATTTAATATTGCTTAGTCCAATATAACGGCAATCACCCGTATTTTTAGTTTCAGAAATATTTTGGCCTGGTATTTTCCTGATAATAAAAAGTATAATTTAATTGTTTGTCAATAAGAGTCAATAAGACATTGTTAAAAGATCAAATAGTTAGAGAAAATTGGAATGCGTGTATACTGGTGGAATAATATAATTGGGGAATGCATCATTAGGCTGAGTAGGTCACTTCTTGTCACCGTGACAGTATATCTTTCTCTTTTACACTTTATGTAAAGAGAAAAAGAGAGACAACAAAGTATTTATTCTTATCTATGGAGATACATACTGTCAAGGTATTAACAGAAGTGACCCGTGCTCGTGTTTTTACAGTATTTTTCTTACCCTGAAATACTTATATTACCAAACATAGAAAGGTATAAATACAATATCAATAGCAACTTACAGAATAGTTATTATAGAGTATTACAACCTCAAATATTTTATCATATTATAAACATATACACATTTTTACTACAGGTACCTTTTGCAGAAATCGAAAACGATATTGCAAAGTACAGTGAAGGAAGGTACGCAGGTACAATTTTAAAAACTACATCGGGTTATTTTATAAGTTTTTCATACTTGATTATACATATAATTTAAAGCTACTGTATAATAATAATAAATTATGTTTATACTTTTCATAAATAATATTTAAAAAGACTAGCTCGTCCTGCTGCTTTTGTACGATTAGTGATTCCATATTTTTTAATTATAATAAAATATAATTACAATAAGTTAAATAAATTAATTTTATTGTTTCACAGGTAGCATACTTCCATAATGTGCGTGTCTGCCGGTGTTATTTATTGTCCTTTGTATTTTATAACAAGGGTTTTTATATATTTTTTTAGTAAAAACCCCATGCCATGTCTGTCCATGTATAAAGCATTTATACATTTTGCATTCAAAAATTAACCTTTGTAATACTTAAATAGTCTTTTTAACATATTATTAATAACCTAAATTGTTCATATTGTGTGACACTCAGCGGCTTAATTGGCTGTGCATATTTTAAAGATGACCCTATGATAATAATGTCCTTTGCAAAAAGTAGCAATAGCATTCCATCTTGCTTGAAAATAAGAGACAAATAGAAATAACATTAATAGAATCTATAAAGAGTAAAGTTTTCAATTAAGCATTTATGACAACTTACAAATAATATTGTAGATATTGAGGTCATGTTTTGTTATTTAAGTTAGTTTTGAACGCTTTTAATTATTTTCGAGATAAAATACTTTTAAAAAAGATCTCATTTAATACATTTTATAAGCATATTTATTTATTATTTAACAATAAGCAATGGTATTGTTTTTGAACACATCGGCTGTTACCTCTGCCATTTAGAATAATCAACAACTAAAACTGTAGATTTAATACTTCAGTTTGTTGTTTAAGTCTTCCTTACCAACAAACAGCATGCACTCAGTCCAGTGGAGATCTTGGCCAACTCAGAGAAACAAATCGATCTTCGAGCAAAATCAATCTTCTCGCAAAACACCTGTAATGATTAAAATCTTACATAAATTTGATTTCTTTGATTCTTGTTGCTAATATTACAAAAGGCACTGCGCGAAAGTGGTCCTTGAGCTAAGAAATTAAAATAAATATCCTTGGACATTTTACATTGCGCCTCTAGTCCCAAACTAAGCAAAGCTTGTACTATGGGTAGGTACTAGACAACGTATCTACTAAACATACTTAAATAATTTTTTTTGGTCAATCGCGACAAAATGTATGAAACAAATGCTTTCTAATAACCTAATACACCCACACAGTCATAAGCTCGTACAGTAGAATGCGTATCATGCCCGTGTGACTGATATAAGACATTTTCCAGCAGTGGACGTCCTTTGGCTGAAACGAACGAAAGATTAAACAAGTAAGTCGAATTATAGTTACCTTAAATGAATCGGGAATCTCTTCTATTGCCCTGTGAATTAAAGTTCCGTTTATATAGAGACAGTTGGCTGCTTCGTCCTCAGGAACGGTCAAGGTTTGATAAGAGAATGTAGCTTCCCTTTCCATTCTCTTAAGGATCTCTTTAGCTTCTTTACTTGCGCCAACGCAGAGAATTTCTGGGCCGGCCACAGTAATATACTTTTTCAAACTGCGCGTCCCTTTTGCCATCTGGAAATATGTAATTAAATCATTATTACCCGACTGCGCCAGAAGGAGGGTTATGTTTTTCGAGTATTTGTATGTATGTATATTTCTTTGGCACGGCCTACTTGACCGATTTTAGCGTGACAGGTGTCGTTAGATTCGTATTATAAGATTTTAAACTTTCGCGTTCCATTTCAGCTAAAATAGTAAGACACGGCATCGTAGCCGAAACGTCAAGCCGTGAGTACATAATGTAACTCATTAATAAACGTCACGCTAAGACCCGTGTCTTACTATTTTAGATTCGTCTTAATGGAGAAGTTTCGTGATGTTGAAAACATTAGATTTCACTGAATGGGATTAAAATATAGACCAAAACTAAAAATCCGGTGAAGTTATTTTTGAAATCCATCGTCCCACAACAGGTTCGTCCCACTGGGACGAAACACTGAATTCAAAAAAAAATATATATTTCGTTCTGGATTCGTCCCATCTGATTTATTCTTTAACATAATGAGATTCAGATTTGAGAAAGTCAATGAAATAAAGAAAACATGAATGTTAACAATGTCTGAAATTTAATTTATTAAACATTTTTACTGATTTTCTTTTAAATACAGATATTGTTAACAAATTCATGTTTTCTTTTATTTCATTGACTTTCTGACCGATTGTTAGTCGTACACCTCGAAATCAAAAAATCCTTGTAGCTTTTCACCTATTCGCATTTCACCGGATAGCGTGTTTTGTTGTAGCGTGTAATATCGCTAGTATTTTTGTTACTAGCATATATTTTTAACACATTTTTACAACAGTAGCAAATTTTGATGTAGCATGTATTATCAATACCTAGCCTATTTACAGTGAAGACAGGCAGGAAAGTAAATCTACTATGAATTTTTTAGACAATTGTAATTAGCGATCAAAAATTATACTATAAGAATAAAAATCTATTCAGAAATTTTGATATCGCGGCGAAATGCGAATAGGTGAAAAGCTACAAGGATTTTTTGATTTCGATTTATACGACTAACAAACGCTTCTGACGGTACTAAATCTCATTATGTTATGTTAATACTTTTGGAAGAGCGGTAACCTCCTACTACAGGTATTCTTATACTTAAAAGGATGGTTACCAAAATATCTTGTTAAACCACTTTATTTATCAAATAAAACATTTTCATTTTCATTTTAAAGAATAAATTAAATGGTACGAATCCAGAACGAAAAATATTTATTTTTTTGAATTCAGTGTTTCGTCCCAGTGGGACGAACGTATTGTGGGACGAATCACTGAAGTAGCCGAACTTAAACATAGGCTGTGCCGTGACGTCAGGCCACCTGTTCATGTTTCAATCACAATGCTTACCACCCCTAACGCATTGTCGAGAATGACACTATAATGTCAAACTCTTCTTTTTCTTTTTATATAGGGTGTGGTTGATTTCAATCCTCGCCATATTTAGGTATTTAGGTGATCTATTATGACTTATATAAACGCATTATCCTCAAAAAAAATACAAACGAAAGTGGAATTTATAGCGAATATTTTCCGTGCGAAATCAACTGTATGGCTCGCAAAACTGCAATAGTTTACACTGCGGCATCATCATCGAGCTACGCGGATCGCTTGCTTATCGTATCGGATAACCTACTGAAGGAAGCCACGTAAAGTAGGTAGTGTAAATAGGTATTTTATTTAACTAACTAAAGTTAAAGTTCGTTTTAAATTTTTTTCGAAGTTAAGAATTTTTTTAAATGATTCGTGATCAGAATAAGCTACTTAATCGACTCCCTAAATATGGCGAGTATTGAAATCAACACCCTGTATATGGTCAGGTCTTGGATATGTCAAAAAGGTTACATAATTTTACTAAGAAAGAATCCTGTCTGTAATCCGAATGACTGTCGTGACTACACCGATCAAAATGGCGCGAATATTTGTTATGCGCAACTTTAGGGCCCTGTAACTTTTGTATTTGTAGAGATATTTTCATGATTCTTTCACAATAATAATTATTATTAGTTTCACTTATATTTTCAAGACTATGTATATGAGAAAGCCTTAAATTCAGTCGAGACATGGGCATTGATGACACATGACAAATTGAATATCGATGCATCGAAGTGCTGAAAGGCTTGCATAAAAATGTCACAATGTCGATTCGCCTCCAGGATCAGTAGGCCTAAGATGCGCGGAGTGATAACTTTTATCGACGTCAAAATGTATGGGTACCAACTTTTTTCCACTTTGGAAGCATCTGTCACGCAAACTATTCGGTTTAGAAAAAAAGTATTTTAGAAACCTAGATACCATTTTTGAAGACCTATCCATAGATACCCCACACGTAGTTATGTGTTTGACGAAAAAAAATTTTTTGAGTTTCAGTTCTAAGTGGGGGGCCCCCAATATTTATTATTATTTTTTTATTTTTGCATCAAAATCTTAATGCGGTTCACAGAATACATCCACTTACCAAGTTTCAACAGTATAGCTCTTATACAGGGTGNGCTTGACGTTACATTACGGGACACCCTGTATGTAGTTTCGGAAAAAAATGGCTGTGACATACGGACGGACAGACGGACGGACGGACGGACAAACAGACAGACAGACATGACGAATCTATAAGGGTTCCGCTTTTTGCCATTTGGCTACGGAACCCTAATAAAAAAGCCGCTTTGTTTTTATACTATGTAATGATAAAATAAGAGCTTCCTCGTTGTGGATAAAAAAAAAAAATGTTGACATTGAAAAATAAACGTTCGGTAAGCTTTCGGTACCGCGTATGCCGAGCGTGCTGATGTTGTGCCGTTGTCGCGCCGACAAATCAGAAAGGGGCCTAACGCCCGAATTCAAACATTTCTATGAGGTCTCCCAGTGCACGTGGACGCACAGAGTCACTCACGAACCAATCACAGAGCTCTATTAAACGCTGTGCGTTCGATTTGCTGATTCACTGAAGCAAACATCGTTTGTGAATATTACTGAATATGGGTGTTAGACAAAACCAATTACCTTAATAGGAGTGCATGGAAACTCTGGAAATGCTTCAGCTACAGCACTGGCACCTGCTTCGTTGCTGGTTTCACAGATTCCAACAAAGAACTCCTGGCCTGAAATAAAAAAATCACATGATTAAAATATTATTAAATAAATATATGTTACGGTTAATGTGATAAATTGAAAATTATTAATAATAACCGGTTATTATGAATAATTACCGACAGTCGCGGTAAAAGTGATAAATTAATCACATTTAACAGTGATTATTTAATAATTCAACCTTAGTACTAACAAATTTCATAAAAGAGAACAACATCTTGTGTACGTGCTCGTGTACAGCCAAACTTTTGAACGTTTTGATATCATATNACAGAATGTTTTTGGTGGGATTTACATTTACAGTGAAAGTGTTACGTGTCCCTAATTAGTTGTCCATCCCTAGGTCAATAAATGTGTAGGTGGCAATGATTTATTTATTTTAAAAATATTGATCGCATCTAGCTAGTTTCTTTTCTGGCCTTTAAATATTTAGAATACTAGCCAAATTACTTGTTATTAATAGGCATAAGCTACAAAGCCTCGTGAAGATTTTTTTTTCGGACTGGAGAGACGGTCTTGTGTTTTAGTCATATAACGTCCCTAATTAGTTGACCACGACTGTATGTATAACTCAAAGGTGACTGACTGACATAGTGATCTATCATGGACAGCCCCAACCGCTGGATGGATCAGGCTAAAATTTGGCATGCAGGTAAATGTTATGACGTAGGCATCCGCTAAGAAAGGATTTTACGAAACTCTACCTCTAAGGGGGTAAAACGGGATCCACGCGTACAAAGTCGCGGCCGGCCGCCAGTAAAAAATAAAGTAATTTTAACATCTTAACAACCTTTGAATTTTTAATGTAGATACATTGTACATACATTCCTACGTCTTGTATACATTATTGTTAAAAATTAGCTTTCTAAAGTAACTGGAACTTTATATTTTTAGTAAGAATAATTTATTGCAGTAGTCTAGATAATAATATGTTAAACCAGAAGATCTTATTAAAAATAATTAAATTAATATTCTCTTACCTGTGAAAAGCACATCAGAGCCAACTAATTTAGCATCAGGATCATTTACTTCGATAACAGTCTGGCCAAGTTCTTTGGATAAAACCTCCTTGATAGCTTTCATCTAAAACAATAAGAAAATTGGTCCGTTAAAAAGCAACCAACATAACCTATGCTATGTGGCACAGCATAAGAGTTCAAAATGATAATGAAAATACAATAATTACTTTCGCAATGCTTGCAACATATTCAAGAATAAATTATGAATACAACAATTTACAATATCATATTGAAAGATACAATAAAATTATTCAGCAGAGCAATAGCAGCAAATAGTGATGAAAGAGAATCAATCTTTATCTATAAATATAGTCCGTCAATCAAGCTTAGCCCTTTAAAAAGACTACAAATAATCATCTGACTCCATCAAAGATCAGTAGTTCAGTCTAAATTGTGCATATCTATTGCTTTCAGGCCTTAAAACCATAAGAATAAACGTTGAAGACATCACAAGCATTGTATCAAGAAATAAACACAAATAAGAAACACAGACAGATCAAGACATCGAATTCGCTATGAGCTAATAAGGTCATATTAATAAAGACTAGGTCGCTTATTAACAAATTACAATTAAGGACCTCAGATGATTTTAAGAGGTCAGAGTGAATTGTGTTAAGGAATGTACTACATGAAATGACACATTTTACATAATTATAGATAGAGAACCTGTTAAAAACTAATAACCTTTATTTCCTCCTCTGTAGATGAAGCTTTTGGCAGCAATGCTATACCATGGCATACAATCGCAACGTCTTCCAAAAAAATGTTGTCAGGAAAAGAGCTACCAATATCCAATTCTAATACTTCCACATTTAATTCCTTAAGTAATCTTAGGTAGCAGTCAAATTGCCGGCGGGCATCATTTAAATCAGCTTTGTCCGTCAAACGTAACGCTGGAGTCACTTTTCCAACAATGGCGTGAGTATATTCATGCATTTTGAAATCCATTTGAGCTCCGGGGAACCTAAGATAGTGGAAAAAAAAAAAAATTAAAATCAGGGTCATAATGACTTACCAATTACAGTTGATGTAGGTATAGCAAAAGCATGAAATAATATGTTCACTTTTACAAAATCATGTTTAGATTTAGCTTGGTAGCAATATTGATTAATCTGCATACCGAGGCATTTTTCATTATTTAAATAATAAATATGTTTACATTAAAATTAAAAACTATGTTGATAAAATTCTATAATTAGGTATGTGCTTTGCTTTATTGCCATTTACTGCTAAAGTGGCAGACTTAATATTTTAATCATTTGGCTTATTTATTAATGGGCCGAGAGCTTATTCAAAAACTAATTATTGTAAATAGACCTGCAAAATTATGAAGCGTTTCAATTCATTAATAAAAGGCACTAGTTAGAAGTAGATTACCTGACGTTTTCTTTAATTTTCCTGAGGTGGAACGTTGAAACCGGTAACGTGTCCTCAAACGATTCCGAAGATGAATACCTCTTACTAGTAGAGTTCCGCCTACAGTCGATACAATTTGGTAAGTAAGAGATGTATTGTATTACACTTTTTATAGTCTACGACCACGAACCTCTGAGGTGAGACGAATGGATTTATTACTTAAAAGATTTATGAGAGTACACGTTATAGAGCCTGCAGTCAGAGAAAAAGAGAAATGCTTTGACCGCTAAAGATGGATCTTACAAAATTATTAAATTTGACACCACCATGAAATCCTCCATCATTTATTACTACTGACAGTAATGACAGAATTGACAGCACAGATTAGTTAACGTGCTACGTGGGTGCTACTTTCATAGGGAGTGATGTGTTAAGTGAATTAAGGTACTATAGACAGAGCCCCGATTACGGTAATTTTTAACGTCTACAATCCAGACGCGTTTCTGATTCTGCGATACGATTGGTCAAAACAGCTGACGTACGCTGTTGAACGACCAATCGTATCGCAGAATCGAGAAGCATGTCTGGATTGGAGACGTTAAAAATTACCGTAATCGGGGCTCTGTTGTGCCCCGATTACGCTAATTTTTAACATCTCCAATACAGACGCGCTTCTTCGATTTCTTCGATTCTGCGATACGGATTTGTCAAAACAGCTGACTTCCGGGCACGTTGAAGATGAAAATTTTTAGCGTAATCAGGGCCCTAAGTATTTGGAATTTCAATACCTCTAGGTACGTGATCATGAGGAATTTAATAAAAAAAACACACACCATGGTTACACATTTTACCGTTTTGGAAGTATCTCACACTTAGTATAAGAAAAAGAATATGAGACACCTCAATATCATTCAGAAATAGCCCACACGTATGGGTTTGATGAAAAAAATTTTTTTTTTAGTTTTCAGTATGGGGACCTCCAAAATTTATTGCTTTTTTTTCTATTTTTGTATGAAAATCTTAATGCGGTTTACAAAAAATACATTAATCACCAAGTTTTAACAGTATAGCTCTTATAGTTTTGGAAAAAAGTGTCTGTGACATACGGACGGACAGACAGATAGACGGTTCCGTTTTTTGCCATTTGGCTACGGAACCCTAAAAACGGAACCCTTATAGATTCCTCATGTCTGTCTGTCTGTCCGTCTGTCCGTCCGTATGTCACAGCCATTTTTTTCCGTAACGATAAGAGCTATACTGTTGAAACTTGGTAGGTAGATGTATTCTGTAAACCGCATTAAGATTTTGATGCAAAAATAAAAAATAATAATAAATATTGGGGGCTCCCCATACTTAGAACTGAAACTCAAAAAACTTTTTTTTTTCATCAAACACATATGTGTGACGTATCTATGGATAGGTCTTCAAAAATGATATCGAGGTTTCTAAAATATTTTTTTCTAAACCGAATAGTTTGCGTGACAGACGCTTCCAAAGTGGAAAAAAGTTGCCCCCCCCCCCCTCTAACTTCTAAAATAAGAAAATGAAAAATCTAAAAAAACATATTATGATGTAGGTACATTACTATAAAAACTACCAACGAAAATTGTTTTGAACGAGATCTAGTTAGTAGTTTTTTTTACTTACTTGACTTATGGTCCTATGTCCTCTAGATGAGAGGGCGTCCACAACAGTCCTCCATCTCGTTCGGTCTTGAGCTTCTCGCTTGATCTCGCTCGAGAGTTTTTTTTTAATATCTCGTAAATCGTAAACAGCCTATTACAGCGTAATCTTCATACAAATAACTTAAATTAAAAAAAAAAACATAAATCAATGGTACGGAACCATTTGTGATTTGTGCATGAGTCCGGAACACAGATTAGAGAGTATGGTCCGGAACGGAACGGCAATGGAAACATAAAATGATAAATATATTTTATAATATTATTTTGAAAATGAAGGTGACACCGTCTGTTGCACTTGGGCATGGAACACAACACAACTACTAGATGTAGCTCCAGCTTTTAACGAACTTGTCAGGAAGTCAAGTAACCAATAGGAGACATGGAAAATAAAGCTAAAATGTTTGTCATTGGTCAAAGGGTTGTTTAAATTAATTATTATTGGTGGGTTGCGGAGATGGGGGACGTCGATGATGTGTCAGTCCCAGTCAGTCCACAGAGTACATTTTAATTTTTATCTATTTTTATACACGTCAGTCAAGTCCTCAATCAATGAAATGAAATCATGTCATTTTCTCGTTTGCCTTTGCATTGATTTGTAAAAGTGAGTAATGTACAGTAGTAAATAAAATTATTGCACTGATAACCCCTACTTTGTGATTGAAATACATTTTGCAATTTTTCTTATAGGTGTCACGGTTTTTTTGGTAAGTGGAAATTATTTTTGTACCTATGTAGGGGAAACATAAAAATGAATGAATTAATGAATTCTGTATTAATGTATTGTTTATCCAAATGAATAACAAGCAGCAAGCAGCTGTGCACCGTGTATGTATTTTGCGAATAACGCGAATTGATTTCCGTATGAAATGCCAATCAATACAGATATCTATTTATGTACCTTTATCTAAAGAGTTGCAGGTTAGTACCTGCATACATAGATTAATAAAGCCTGCATAGTTTTATGGACATTATGTTCGTAAACAATGTTGGAACAGGTTTTCGCTATTTCTTTGCATGTTCATTTTTAGATTGTAGTCTTTTTTTAGGTAAAGAAAGAGTATGGATTAGCTGTGTGTTTGACTAAAACCAGGTAGTTCAGGTCGATATCATCAACATGACTCATATAAGAACACATTTCTCTTGCTGAAAATTATCACCAGTACTACTTCAATATTAGCTACTTGAAAGAAGCTGTTAATTCTATAATGACCATAAATATGTATGAATTTAAAGTACATTTTGAAAAATCTTATTAAAATGCATGGGCAACTCAATGTGACAAGCTGTAATACATTTTAATATCTTGTACTACATACATTATAAAGTTATTATGATTTGAATGCCTGGCTCACAAATTACAAGACATTGCCGATTAATCAAAATGTATATTGAAATAAATGTGAGTAAACATGACATAACACCTTTGGTTTTTCTGTAAGCTTATTATGGTGAGTACAGACTAGAGCATTTACTTATAACGAAACAACAAGCTGCTCTGTAATTTGTACTAGTGTATCACCCTTTCGTAAACCAAACGTCCAACATGTTTTTTATGTCGAATCATACATGACTGTCTTGTATGTATAATTCTTTATCTTTTTGTTTCATTTGTGTGCAAGAAATATATCTTAGTTGTGTAATTTCTTGTGATTTAACAGTTTTATCTACCTAAGTAGTTAGATAAAGTCTACAGTTTAGTACGTTATCATAATAAATTATAATTTTGTTCCCCAGTTGCATGGGAATGCTGTATTTTCTTTTCTTAAATTAAAATATCTAAATGATTAAAAAAACCGAGTTTAAAAATTAAACAGACTCCAAAAAAGTACCTACACTAAAAAGTAGAAAAATCATTTTACTTTATTTATTTAATTGGCTCCCATATAATAAGCATGGTACCAGACCAAAAATAGAGCAAAAATAGAATCATGTCAACATGCGATGGAGAGGAGCATTCTGAAAATAAGAAAAATTCAAAAAATCAGAAACAACAAAATTAGACAACAAACAAAACTAACAGATGCCCTCCAAAAAGCTTTAAAACTAAAATGGCAGTGGGCTGGACACCTAGCAAGGTACAAAGATAGAAGATGGACTATTATAACATCAACAGAATGGAAGGGACCGAAGGGGAAGAGGAATGTTGGGAGACCCAAAGAAAGGTGGGCTGATGATATAATGAGAGTAGCGGGAGAAAATTGGCTCGACCTAGCCCAGGACAGGAAGAAATGGAGCGGAATGGAGGAGGCTTTTGCCCATACAGGGGTGCCACAAGAGTGAAGACAAATGCTTCTAACTTAATATTTAAAATTGTAAACTTGTGGAAATAAAAGCTTTTTATTATTTATTTAATTAGGACAATTGTCGGCCGTTTGGTGTAGTGGTTCAGAACGGACTACTATGCCGAGAGGTCCCGGGTTCGATTCCCGGCCGGGCAGAAATTGAAATGATGAATTTTAATTTCTGTGACGGGTCTGGGTGTAACTATGTATAATATGTATATATTTAAAAAAAAAGTATACATATAAGTAGTATATCCGTTAAGCTAGCACCCATAACACAAGCATTAAGTTGCTTACTTTGGGGCTAGCTGGCGCTGTGTGAAATTGTCGAAAGATTTATTATTTATTATTATTATTTCTTTATTCAAATTTCTTTCTTATTTTTAATTTTTTCTTTTTACAATGCAATTATCAAAAAATAAAAATACATTATAAAAACAAAAATCTTAAAAATAGTTAACCCGCTGGCAGCGGAGCAGGGCCCAAGCTACCGGTGGTCAGGGTCACAGGCTGAGGAACCTCCGGACAATGCGTGCCGTGCTGAGGATCACCGCCTTTTGAATCTGACCCTTGAGCCAACCATCTAGCGAGAGCTTCTTTAGATGTTGGTCGAAGCTCTTCGCTATTAGTCCGTTTGCCGAGACAACTATCGGGACAATGATCGNTTTCGAATAAGGTTGTAGTCAAAAATGTCAAACTTTTCATTAAAAGTATCAGACGTCGTCTAACAACACGTTATGTTGTCGAGGCTCACCACTTAAATAGTGCCCTAGTACTCACCGTTAGCAAGATGCGAACAACCAGAAATTATATGCCTGAGTGACTCTTATTAATTATTATGACCATGATTGATATTCTCGGAGTTTGTGCCAGTCTGTCTCAAGAAACGTACTAAATTTACAGGCACCAACTCATAATAATTGTTGTAATTAAATAAATAATAGAAAAAAAACCAACCGAATTGAGAACCTTCTCCTTTTGTTGAAGTCGGTTAAAATACAAATAGACATTGGTTTATTTAGGTATTTGTATGAAATATTTTTCCATGATTGAAAAAACATATTTTATTACATGTAGACTTTAAATGGGTTAACCATTAGTTATTTAATAATAAGGTTAATTACTTTTCAACAAGTTATTTATGATCCTTTGTTTATGTTCAGTAATAATCTAGGTCGTAAAGCTCATACATTAAATACTTAGGTAATAAACTTTTATTAGTTAATACATATTATTTTGATATTTTTTCTTATAATCCCAATTTGCGATATTTTATCTAATTAGAATTAAGTTTGCTGTAAGGGGGCGTCCATAAATTACGTGAGACTTTTAGGGGGGGGAGGGGGTCAACGAAAACCTCACTAAATCTCACGTGGGGGAGAGGGGGGGTCTCGGAAAATATCACGTAATTTTTCCCGCAAAAAATAGAGTAAAATTGCCAGAAAACTGGGTTATTGAAGTAAAAAAATTTTTTTTTATGATTATAATGACAATTTATTCTAAACCGTCTAATCAAATTAAACTAAAAATGCCTCCATCTGCATTTGTGAACACTAAAGATGCAGAATAAATGTCGAAATTAAGAAAATTCGAAATTAAAAAAAAAGTCATCGGCATCGCTATTGCGTAAAAAATTGGCCAAGTGCGTGTCGTACCCACAATATATTTCAGCAGCAAGCAATTACTTCATCTAAAGTCACTTTTCATATTTTCTTCTAAGGAATTTTTACTGGTCAAGAAATTGTATAATACATGAGTCAAATGACTATTACTCTTAAACTAAGTAATGTAACTTAACCGTTATAGTTTTCCTTGAAAAAATTCATCCCCACTTTACATGCAGGGGAGCCCTACCCTAGAAAAAAATGTTTTTTTTTTCAAAATTTTATTTTGTTTTGTCGGCGTGATTAATATTTATTTATTTATTTGAACACCAACAAGGTTACATTGAGGCTTCACTAAAGTAACTATAAAAAATATACATACCTTCACAAAATTACAGCTGCCCAGTGCCAATAGTTTCCAAGCGAAACCTCGGACAGACAGACATACGTATCGAAACTATAAGGGTTCCTTGTCAGGACTACGGAACCCTAAAAAATGGCATAACATACGTATGAAAATATTATGTATTCGTAGTTAAAGTAACCAATAGTCAAATTTGACAGATGTCAAATGACAAGTGGTTAAATAACAGAAAAAAATGTTTTTATAACAATGTTTAGAGTAGGCGCACACCGTTGATTTTTAGTTGGCCGATAGTTGTGCCCGATTTTAAATTGTATGAAGAGTCGGCCAAATCGAATCGGCGTAGTGTGCGCACTCCCATACATGCCAAAACTGATCAACTGCCCGACTAAACTATCGGCCGACGAAAAATCAACGGTGTGCGCCTACTCTTAACTTGACTTTTTACAGTATTTTTTAACTATTAGTTTACATTTTATTAATATTTAACAATTAGTTATTTTAACTATGAATCAAAAAACTGGTCCTAGGTTGAAGCAATTGCTTGTCTTACTAAGCGACGGGAAGCTACGGAACCCTGCACTGCGCGTGGCACGACACTGGATTACTGATTTTTTCATATAAATCTAATAGACTCGAAGCATAGACATTGCAAAATAGGCATTTTATTAAATATCACGTGAGATTAGGGGGGTGGGGGAGGGGGTCAGGCAAAATCTCACCAAATCTCACCAAGGGGGGCGGGGGGGTTGAAAAATGGCCAAAATTGTCTCACGTAATTTATGGACGCCCCCTCTGATTTTTTCATATAAATCTAATAGACTCGAAGCATAGACATTGCAAAATAGGCATTTTATTAAATATCACGTGAGATTAGGGGGGTGGGGGAGGGGGTCAGGCAAAATCTCACCAAATCTCACGAAGGGGGGCGGGGGGGTTGAAAAATGGCCAAAATTGTCTCACGTAATTTATGGACGCCCCCTAAGAATTGGTATAAAATTGTATAAATAATTTAATTCCAGATATCATGTGGCTCCTACCGAGTTTTCTGTGCCTTGTGGTGATACTTCACTGCTCTTATGCTCCACCTGTGACTCCAGAGCATAAAGAAAGTGAGATCAAAGATGACCTTGTAAGTATTATTTTAATTTCCTCTTCAGTTTAGTTACGATATTTATTAAGAAACAAATGTTGCTCAGCGAGTGTAATCAACAAAATATATTTTTTTAATTGTGTACGTTTGAGCGAATGCAATATTTACGACATGTTTTGCTACTTTTATTTTATGATTATGTCCTATATTATGTTTGTTTTACAGGAAGAATACATGGAATACCATCGCTATTTGCAAGAAGTGGTCCAGGCACTAGAGAGTGATCCCGATTTTAGGGAACGCCTAGAAAAGGCTGAAGAAGATGACGTTCGGGTATGAATTCAAATAGTAATTCAGATTTTTTTTATCAAATGACTGTGATTAAACTAAGTTTTTGTTTTCTGGTCTTTGCAGTCTGGCAAAATTGCAGAACAATTAGATTTTGTAAATCATAATGTTCGGACGAAACTAGATGAAATCAAGCGTCGTGAATTGGAGCGACTTCGGCATCTTGCTACTAAGGTATTATTTTGTAAGCTACAATATACTTCAACGTGTGTAATCATAAAATAATGAAATGCGACAGCTAAAATTTTTATATCAATATTGAAATGTAAAAACGCCATGATCATTTCCATCGATGAACTAGTTCATTAATTGTTCTACGTCATGTTAGCTGTAAATACGTTTGATAATGCTTTGAAGCGGAATTTATTTGTTTATTTCAAATATTTTAGCAATATGAATTAACTAACGACCTTGATACACATATGGGTAAAGTCCCATCGAACGAGCATCTTGACCACGGAAACCCACACACTTTTGAGATAGAAGATTTGAAACGTTTGATTAAAAAAACAACTGAGGACTTGCAAGCTGCTGATAAACGAAGGGAAAAGGAATTTAAGGTAGTTCATATATTTTATCTATTATACCTACTAATATTATAAAGCTGAAGAATTTGTTTGGTGCAACGCGCTCTTCTTTTGTTTTCTAACATCTTATTAATCGCCCACTAGTGTCGCTTGAATATTGTTATGTAATCAAGATGTTATATGTACGAACTACGAACAGCCCTCTCAGCTTCGCACACAAGACTTTTTTTCGATCATCAAATTAAAACCTAATAGTACTTCAAATGCTGGCTGCATTTCCGCGCTGAATGGCCAAACTGATTCGTTGGCCAAGAAATGCGCCAGCTCTTCTATCACCTGTACAGTCAATTAGCCGCTTGGCTAATTCCCTGTACAGGCGATGAGCACTTGGTCCCCACAGACCTAGCGTCTCGACCCCAAATGGCTCAAACATGTAGGTACTACCACAGAATAATAATAAGTACTACAGTCCTCTCAACTTAAGCTGAGAATTGCATTTGTGTGAGTGCACACCGATAGTGTAGAGTGTCAATCGGCTTGAAGCGCGGCGCGCGTCCCGCGCATGGTTTAAACCGGTTTATTTATAGCAAGCGGCCTGAAGCGCGGCGCGTCCGCCACGCACCGCTTCATACTTCACTTCACCCCCGGTACTGGTAGCAGATACGTGTAATTTTATGTAATTGTGTTCCAAATATTAGTGAAATGGCTCCTACTGTAAGTGAATTTCCTGTACGAAATCCATTAAGCAGCCAAGTGAAAGAAATTTTATGCAAATTGAATACGTATTTTAAAGATGTGAACGAAAAGTTTTTAGTCTGTTTTTATTTTGTAATTTTATAAAGTTTGTCTTTTTGTTGTATTTTGTAAGGCTGGCTGTACGCCCTCTCTATAAACGGTGCTCGCAGAATATCAGCGTTGGCCAAACTGATTCGTTGGCCAAGAAATGCGCCAGCTCTTCTATCACCTGTACAGTCAATCAGCCGCTTGGCTAATTCCCTGTACAGGCGATGAGCACTTGGTCCCCACGGACCTAGCGTCTCGACCCCAAATGGCTCAAACATGTAGGTACTACTAAGACCTACATATTTGCGTCGCTTGAGGGATTCCGCTGATGCAGCGGCAGTACCAGCCCCAGACGAGGTTTGCGGAAGATGAGACGGTGCCAGTGTGTCTACGCAGGTTGCATCCCACACTAGTGGCCGTCCCACCTTCCATGGAACCAAAGTCATACCATCAGGTCTCTTACCATCACTTCGAACCAGGCCATTTGGTTCAAGAATGGCCGGTACGGAAGCGCTAGAAAGAGACCTGCGTATGATGTCATTGAGGCTGGCGTGACGGGAAAATCTCCCGGCACTTCTGCTGCATGACAGTCCGTGATGACCAAGGGAGTCAACCATGTCACCGCAGGGACAGCGATGGGGGACAATGCATGGTGCCCCCAAACGGAGCGAGACTGCTAAATTAAAAGTGGTATTATCCAAAAGTGTGCCAATATGAGGAGAAGGTAGGGAGTGAAGCCAAAGACCTGATATTAATATTTAATTTAATTTTTCTTTCTCCGCTTTGTAATGAGAATTTTCTTTATCAAAACATCAAACATATCTGGTTGTTTAAACACAGCGTAAAAAATCAGTCACCGATTAAAACATCTGACAGCAATTAAAACAGTGACACAAAACATTTTTACTGCTATGATTTACAGGAGTACGAGATGCAGAAAGAGTTCGAAAAACATCAGAAACTGGAGTCCTTGGATGATACTCAAAAGAAAGAGTTTTTGGAAAATATTAAAAAAGAGGAAGAAGCCAAGAAACATCACCAACCTGTAAGTATTTACAGTTAGGCACAATCACCATAGATCGTTTCATCCACAACGACGCGCCCCACCACTTTTTGGTCGGGGGAAGCGTGGGGTGCCGGGAGTTTGATCCGAACAATCCGAGCGTCATTGTTGGCATTGGCAGCGTTGCAATGAGGGCTAAGCTATCGTTTTTATACTTAACAGTTGGCACCCCTGGCGATTGACAGGACCTTACTCTACAGTGGCGCCATCTTGATGAGTGCAATTGCGATAGTCCTCCTACCACTTTCGCGCTCACCAGTTGGTGCCACTGTCTTCGCTACTAGCAAGTGACAGGACCTTACTCTACAGTGGCGCTAACTGGTGAGCGCTAAAACTATAGCCCTCATTGGCCTCTCAACTGGCAAACGGCCACGTCAAAAAAGATGGCTACAGGCACGCGGCCCGATTCGGGCTTCTCAGGTGGTCTCTTGAGTCCCACTTGTGGTGTCGTATTTCATGCGGGATATGTTTCGGGGTCGTATTTCCTATCCCTTACGCACCGATTGCGAAGTTTGGATGAAAAAACAGGCTAGCTAGTATGCCATAGAGCAAGGTCACGCTTCATACAAAAAAAAAAAACGTCAATATGAGTCAGAGTGCGTGACGTCATCATGCTGAGTGTGACGTTGTTATCAATGTTGTTGTCCGTGAGTGCGCGCGCACACAATGATGACGCTCGGATTGGTCGAATCAGGCTCCCCGCACCCCGCGCTTCCCTCGACCGGGAAGTGATGGGGCGCGTCTTCGTGGATGAAACGATCTATACCAGCTGCTCACGTGTGACAGTCAATTCTCAATGCACTGCATGCACTCCATCGCGCCTATTATTAAGCAAATCTTTGACAAAAGCTTTTATCACTAATTGTTTATTAACTCATTACATGAATTTTTAAAGAAAAAGCCAACTTTTCTTAGCGTCAGCGCACATTGAGCGACAAAACGCGGCGACAGACGCGGCCACAAAACGCATGCGCGCGTCATTTCATAATATTAGCTGTCGTTGCGACTCCGCGACATGTCGCGACGACAAGTTAAGTCTTAGCTTATTCTCACCGACAAAACACATTAACTTTTCTTTTATTGCAATAAGATTGTTCTTGGGGTTGGGATTGTTCTTCTACATACATTCAAAAAGTAGGTTCCTAAATACAAAATTTGTATTTTTTGTGAGATTCCTAGTTTCATTCTATAGTATAGCATATGAATCATATGATACATACATAATGATATCATTAGGAAATCTGTTTACTAAATGAATCGTTAGAGAAGAGTGAAGTTTAGTGAGTTCATTAATTTAGTTAATGAAAAAATTTAGTTATATGCACCAATACGATTTAAAATGTTCAGCTTCATCACCCCGGCTCCAAACAACAATTGGAGGAGGTCTGGGAGAAACAGGACCATATGGATCAGAAATTTGACCCCAAAGCATTCTTCATGATGCATGGTGAGTAGTTTATATTCTTTATTAATACTGTGTTATCTGTGACAGCTCCGACACCCGGTCACAAGAGGTCAGTTGTTAGAGATATGGAAAAACGCTGACAATATGGACGCAAAAGATTTCAACCCAAAGGTTTTTTTCACAATGCATGGTAAGATCCGGTAGCGTGCAATTGATAGTTTTGTATTTAGCATACTCATTGAACATTAATATTTTTAACATACCGCACGCTGTTATGGATTTTACTTAACGCATGCCATTGTGATTCGCTTTGTAGCCATACATTGTGAGTATTGTTTTGTTTGCCGTTGCAAAAAGCACTCTGTAAAAATTCCATGTACCTAATGTATTTGTGTGTAAACATGAATGTGTGTAACTTACTTACACCATCGAGTGATCATTAAAGAAATAACAGAGAATGTGAGAATGACTGAGTTAACGCTTGTAATCAAAAATCAAAATATACAGGGTGTTTGGCGGAAGGTTAGACAAACTTCGTGGGTGTATAGGTAAGGTCATTTTAAGAATAAAAGTTCGCCCATTTGACCCTAAGTGAACTAGTTTTTTTATTGATATTTTTGTGTTTATTTTCTTTTTTCCAAAATTTGACCAAAAATCTGCTTTAATTTCTTTTCTCGTGTGTTTTCAACCGCATTTTTTTATTTAAAATTAATATCTAATATGTCTTTAGTCAAATAAAATAAAATTCAGATCCAGATAATGATTGGATGGCTAGTTACGAGCCGCCAAAGTTTAACAAAAGTACAAACCACGATAAAAAAATCAACTTAGTTTATCAAATGTCATTTATACGTTACTAGCGGTACTCACGTTATCTTTTTAATTGCCAGCGAAGCTTATAAAAAACTTAAAATAGTAGTAATTATAATAAATTGAAACACATTAACTTCTATAATTAATTACACAGTTAAACATGTATTGACAGTTTCAGTAAAAATCATTGAGTATTTCACTGTCATATGTATTTTAGTGCTGTGTAATAGTTTTAATATTCTTATTTCCATTCTTTAACAGGTTTGCAGTTTCTGCCAAAGTAAACATTTCTTTCACGATGACACAGTACAGAAAGTCGATTAGAAAGTAGCGTACACTAACAGATTTGTTGCACACACGGCTTACCCGATCTGAAGCATTCACACGATCATATTCCAAACGATCTTTTTGTGTTATCTTTCTACGACATTCAAAATGATTATGCCTCCTTAAGGGCTTAATGCACAGCATTTTGAAATAACCGAGCGAGCGTCAACGGCGCGCTTTTTTTCTGCAAACGTCTCTCTCTCCAAACTCCGTGTGTATACTCTCTAATGTGAAAACAAGTCATAATTATTATTTTATATTTTTAGATGTCGACGGTAACGGTGCCTGGGACGCTGATGAAGTAAAAGCCCTTTTCATCAAGGAGTTGGACAAGCTATACGGACCGGGCGGCCCCAACAAGGATTTGCACGAGAGAGCCGAAGAGATGGAGCGCATGCGCGAACACGTCTTCAAAGAAAACGACCTGAACCGCGACGGATTGATAGAGTTCAACGAATTCCTGATCAAGACTCATAACCCTGAATTCAACCAGGATGAAGGTGAGCTATGAATTTTATTACAAAAACCAGTGAAACGGCTTCGTACGCGTGAAAATAGTTTGAATTATATTTCCCGTTTTTGCAACATTTTTTTTACTGCTCCGACCCTATTGGCTGTAGGGTGATGTGTTCCTCGATATACCCTACCTCAGAAATTCTTCAGCTTTATAATAATATTTTTTTTATGCATAACAAGGCAGGTATTTGACCACAATCGCACCTGATGTTAGGATGGTACATATCTCTATAATATACATATTTAAAGATTTGGCACACTGGATGCTTTCAGCGGTTACGCGTTCGTGAGCGGTGTCTATGTGTGCGTTGCTGGAGCGCGCTTATAGTTCATTCAACTTATGATGGTGATTTAGACAGATAAAACGTTTCGTTTTATGATTCTAACTTTCTACGAATAAAACTATTGAGTTGTAAAAATCAATTACTTTTGTGTGTTTTCATCCTTCCAAAATATCAATCATTAATCTTTCTCAATTAACCTAAACAAGAATTTCTATTTATTTAATAGTTTATTATTTAGAAAAAAATGTGAAAAAGTATTAAATGAATTGCTTCTGCGTTAGTCGGAACTTTTGCTCATAGGGATGGGACATAAACAATCGCAATAAATCAGTAATCGGCATGGTGGTCATCTTACCATCGAATCACGATTATTATCTCAGGCAGGTCAAAGCTAAGTCAGTACGTGTGCGTTTGCCTTTGATGACGGTTTTGTTTTATGCGATTTCTCCCCGTATTGTTTGTTATTGTTATTTTGATGTTTTATTGAATAAAATGCATATATTTAATTCTTTGTGATTTATTTTGTACCACTAAGAATGTTCACGTTTATTCCATTTCCAGATAGTTCAAATTCATAGATATAATTTTGATCAAGATTAAAAATGAAACAAATAAAAGGCGATTAGATTTCTATAGAAAATATTCTCGATTCTAAAAAATATCGATTAGGTTTATAAGGAGCGCCTCACTAAATAGAACTGTCATAATCACCATCTTACGCTGAATGGACTATAGTATGGAGTTTACCTTCTGTCTTATTTTGTTCAAACAATGTTGTTCATACATGAAGCGGGCGCGTTCACTTTGACCTGACCGTAGCCCGCTGTGGCAAATGCTTGGAGATCTGTTTAACCACTTGCTTGCTAATGAAATACGTACCGGATAGCCGGACTAGCCGAATTTAAACTTACAGATAAAATGTGTGATAAACTATTAGATCATTATTAATTAGTACTACAAATTCTGGCTTCTAAGGTCTCCCGTCAGGTTAAATAGTGAAATGGTTTATTTGATAACGTTATTATGTCTGCTAATTATCTAAAACTTAGGAACAAGACTTGGATAGAGATATCTGCCAGATAGACATCAATATCCAACAACCTGAAGAACTGGCCCTAATGCATATTAACAAATAAATCAATATATTTTTATAGCTGTGGTGGTTTGTTGCAGGCTGGAAATCGATTGATGAAAACCAAATCTACACCCAAGATGAGTATGCAGAATATGAAAGAAGGAGATTAGAAGAGCTGAGATACATGCAACAACATGGCTTGGTGAGTTTATTGCCTTAAAAACTTAATTAATTTTTAATTACCTGTACATTATGATTTTTGGTTGCATTGTAATTGAAAAATCCATGGTTTGTACCATCTTGCTTTAGCTATAGCAAGGGGGTGCTTAAAAGCTCGGAAATTTATCCTTGTCGCGACAAGATCGGTGTAATAAATTGCAGAAACAGATGTATGTTGTAAGCATTATGTCACGTTCATGTTTCCAAAGATCACACTCCCACAAAATATGATGGGCAGACTGCTCATGACTGACTTCATCAGTGGAACACTCACAAAAAGGAGACGGAACTAGTTTGAATTCGTGAAGCTTATGTTTAAAGTTGCCATGCCTCGTAAGGAACTGCGACGAGCAATGGACGATTTTTAGCCATCGCCTAGATATACGTTCGCGTACATTCGGACAGAACTTGTATAAGTGACGCCCTTTGACTGACGTATCCCATCTTTTTTGCCATTCAGTGATTCCTCTTCAACGACTTGTCGGGAATCAAATAATCGGATTATTTTAGAACAATCGCGGCTATTTAAGAAATCGTAGGTTATATTTTCCCTTGATGCGAAGTACATAGCCGCACGCTTTTGTACCCCTAAGTCGACCGGCAGTACACCAGCCAGGACTGGCAGAGCTTCCGTGCTCACAGTTCTGTACTTACATTACTTGCAAACTGGTATGCGAACGAATAGCCGCACTCAATGCAATGTGTGCATTACACACACTCTTTACGACGTTTTGTTTTTATTTTGATTACTTTGTGTGTGTGAATTTCTAATGAGACATTGGGTTTCGAAATCAGTGCATTAATTAGTTGGTATCTCTCTAGATCTCTATGGTAACAAGTTAACAACCTAGTACATAAAATCAATCTGTATCTGATATTCATATTTTGGCTGTAACCTGTTTTGTACGTCTTAAATAAATATAACTAGCTGACCCGGCGAACTTTGTTCCACCTTAATGGCAATAAATAAGCAGACTTTTTTTAATTTCGAACGGGATAAAAAGTATCCTATGTCCTTCTCCTGGCTCTAAACTACCTCTCTGACAATTTTCAGCTAAATCGGTTCAGCCGTTCTTGAGTTATAAGTGGAGTAACTAACACTACTTTCTTTTATATAGATTACTTAAAATTTCATCGACAGATTTTTTTTTTGTATTTCAGGTGGATGCACACGGCCGTCCCGTCCCAGGTGCTCAACACAGGCTTCACCAGGCCTACCAGCAACAGCAGGCCCACCAGCAACAGCAGGCCTACCAACAACAGCAGGCCTACCAACAGGCCCAAGGACAGCAGTATTACCAGCAGCACCAGGTCCCACCGCAAGGTACAAAATATAGTGTATTTTATAACAGTATTTTAACCTCCTAAGACCTGATATTTTAGAAACACCACTAGTCATTGAGATCGATTGTTCCAAATTTAGAACAAATAAATTAACACCATGGAGTCCTGAACCTGCATGTCCTTGTAATTAGACTCATGATGATTTTGGTATATTTTGGTTCTAAGAAAATAAAGAAAAAATAATCAACAATACAAATAAAAATATTATTAATTCACATTCAATGTTAATATCACATAAAATGATTTCCAGGCTATCAACAAGCGCCCGGTCAGGTTCCCCAGGAGTACCAAGGTCAAGCTCAACAGTACCAGCCACCGCAAGGCCAAGCCCAGAACATCAACGTGAACCAAGGTCAACCGCTAGTCCAGCAAACCGTTCCGGCTCAAACCGCGCAAGGCCAAGTCCCCCCGCAATCCAGCCAAGGCCAAGCGCCGCCGCCTGCTCCCGCTGCAGGCCTGAACCAACCCCCACCCCCTGCAGGCTCCCAAGGACAGCCAAAAGTTGAAGGTCAGGCACCTCAAACTCAAGGCCAAGCCCCAGTACAGGCACAGCCACCACAAGCTCACCATCAAAGCGCTCAATAAAGCTGCGGTGCATAATACATAGCTCGTGATAATCTATATTATCCAGTTGACATCTCTTTTTGTTTCTATCTTTCACAAGTGGTGCCAAATTTATTTCACGCTTTTGCATACTGTATTTAAATTATTCTCGCTGTTCACTATTGACGATATTGTAGACTTTAAATAAACAAATTAAATCCTGAATGTTGTTGAAATTATTGTTATTCAAATACTACCTATATCAGAAAATATTGAGCGACTTATTAAACTATACAGGGTGTTTGGCGGAAGGTTAGACAAACATCGTGGGTGTATAGGTAAGGTCATTTTAAGTGAGCTACTTTTTTTTTAAATTGATATTTTTGTTTTTATTTAAATTTTTCAAGCTGTCGTGATACCCTTTGAAGTTGGTCAAAAGTGATTAAGTATGTATTTTTCAGGGTTGATTACGACTTTTTATTTTTGATATACAGTGTGAGTCACGTTAAAGTGTACATATGAAAATAGATGAAACTAGACCTATTTTTATCGACAAAAAAGAGGTCAAAATTTTTTTGAGATTTTTTTTTAATTTTTTATAGAATTTTTTTTCTTCAAATTACTTATTGTAAAGAAAACGTAATAACTTTTAAACTAAGCGGTATATCCTGATAAAATAAAAACAGTAATAATGCTAAATAACAGGCGATACTAAAAAAATACATAAAATACACAAAAAATGCCAACAAATAATAAAAAAATATACTTTTTGAAAAAATTCTGCTTATAAATTCGTATTTTTTTTGGTTATTTGATAAATTTCTCCAAAAAATGCCCCTATAACCGGTGGTTTTTATTACTTTCTATTATTCTCTATCGTATTATCTTTGTAAAACCAAAAATTGCATGTCTCTATCCCTATCACAACATTTGGTATGATCGTTTGAACAAAGGCCTGCCACAACATTATTCTCCGCTACAGGTAGAGACAATTTTAATTTTAACTAAAATGCTTATTTTACTTAGAAATCTTTTGTTTTTATTTGAAATCTAACTTGTCTTTATCAAAATTACAAATCTAGAGCCATTTTCACGAGCTCTTTCAAATGGTACCAATAATAGGTTACAGATTATGGAAGCTGGTGACATTGAATTTTTGGATTTTGTAACTTCTCGTTTCCACCCTGTATAATCCGGCTGTATCTCCAGGTCACCTAGATACATTCCATAGCAGCTGTAATAGACATTTAGGTACATACATTTACCAATTTTGGTGATAAATAGGCATTTTGTATTAGTTTTTGTATAACGCCTGAACAAAAACAAAGGGTAATATTTTGGTGTTATACATAGATTTCGAATATAAAAAATATATAATTTAACTAATTAAAACATGACAAAAAAACTGAGGTATGTTTCGTTTCTGTCGGGCCTGGGTCACAGATGACCGTTCTTCTTTGACCTGAAAACTGCTTAAATTCTTTTTCTTGCGTGTTTTCACCGATTTTTTTATTTGGTATTAATATCGAATATGTTTTAAGTCAAATAAAATTAATTTCAGATCCAGATAATGATTGGATAGCTAGTTACAAGCCGCCAAAGTTTAACAAAAGTACAAACCATGATAAAAATTCAACTTTGAATTCGATTTAAAAATAATAATGGTGATAATGAATTGCCAATGATCTAAAACGTCTCCAGCTTCTCTTCTTTCCAATGATAAATCACACGTAGTAGTCAGATTGAAATTTGTCAAAAATTCAAAGTTTAGGGAAGAAAGTGGAATAGTAATACAAAAATTATCCATACAAAGTTTCTTCAAACATCTTTATATTTTCTGCTATACTCCTTTTCATAACTATTTTTGTGTGTTTTATTTCAAAATCAAATTAAAAATAGTAAGCACATTACAAAGAAAATGTTTTAAAAAATTCAAAATATACTTTTTATGGATAATTTTTGTATTATCATTCCATTTTCTTCCATTAACTTTGAATTTTTGACGAATTTCAGTTTCTAATAATTAATCTAATTACTACATGTGATATTATCATTGGAAAGAAGACAAGCTACAGATGTTTTAAAGATCATTGGCAATCCGTTATCACCTTTAATTTTTTTTAAATCGAATTCTAAGTTGAATGGGCAAACTTGTATTCTTAAAGTGACCTTATTTATACACCCACGAAGTTTGTCTAAACTTCCGCCAAACACCCTGTATAATTACAACATTCAAATCAAAATAAAATAAAATTACATAATCCAAATAAAATTAAATATTTAACAATAAAAATAAAATAATAATTAAAAATAAAAAACAACATTTTTTATACAAGTAAAAATATTACCACAAAAAATATTATATTTGCCACTAGTGCTTTTGCTAGTGGCAAATGTAATATTTATTTTTGTGGTTATTCTTTTTTGATGTTATCTTGCTGATTATTACGCCAGGCAGCATCCTGGCAATTTCGTCGTCGTGGAGGATGGCCTTTTCAATGTGTCGTGGTAGTATCAGTCTGCAAAAAATAATGCTTTTTAGAGGATCCTTGAAGTCAGCAATTATTTGATTTGCAAGGGTTCATTGGGTGTCTTTAAATTAGGTATAACAATATCCTCATTCACAGAGTTGGTACTTCCTTACTTGCTACCTATAACATTGGTCTAACATTAGGTACTGTAGGGATAGAAGCTCACTATTTTTATTTGTACGTGTAATACGCACTCAATATTTTTTAAAGAGTAGGTACTATTTAGGAATTTGTAAATACCCGTGACATTGACAGGAGACTCCAAAAAAACTGCACTAAAAAGTAGAAAATAATTACATTATTTATTTATTGTCCTAATAAATAAATATTTTTTACTTTTTAGTGCAGGTTTTTTGGAGTTATTTTAATAACTATTTTTTTGTTTTATTTTAAAATCAAATTAAAAAATAATAACTAGAGGAAGAAAAGACTAAAAAAACGTAAAAACTAAGCTAAGCCTGTTTAGGTTTAGGTATACACACATAAAAGATCTCATATTAATCACATTTAACAAAATAATCATGCGGTAATTATACATAACTAGCTGACCCGGCGAACTTCGTACCGCCTTAACGTAGAGATTTTCTTTATATTTTTTTCCGTAAAAACCTTGTACAGAGTATTAGAAAACTACAAAAAAAAACAGCCAAATCGTTCAAGCCGTTTTCATGTTATGTCGTGACAACGGAAAACGGGTTTCATTTTTATATGTATAGACTAGCGGCCGCCCGCGAATCAGATTTTTTCCCGTTAACTCCCGTTCCCGTGGGAATTTTGCAATATCCTGTTGTTACGAAGCTTTAAGCTTACTAAGGTACCTGCATGCCGAATTTCAAGCGTCTAACTTAAGCGGTTTAGATTTTTCATACAAAAGGATTTTCCCGCTAATTACCGTTCCCGTTAGAGAAGCATTATTCAGGGTTACATAACAAAAAAAAATTTGGAAAAAGTGAAGATTTGTGGCAACACGAGTAAAAAGACCATCACCGGGAGTAGAATTTTTTGATTTTTTTTAAATGCCTATTATTTTGACAAAATGCCACATAGATTTTTTTTTACATTTTTCTGATAACCAGCATAACTTGCCTCAACACCCAGTTCCGGCTTGACGTTGAATTACGGGACACCCTGTATATTTAGATAAACGGTAATTATTAATAATATACATTTACCGTAAATATGTACATACATAATATTTATACATAGTAACAGAATTATGTTCTAATGACATCGTAATAATTATCTATCTGACATTATTTTTTCCTCTGGCGCTGATGTGAAGGATACAGTAATAGCCGTTTGCTTGTAGAAGATTTAAATAAAAGTTTCAATATTGTATATGGCACGATTATTCCGGTCAACAAATTTTAAATGATGAATGGGAATAACGATTCAATATCCATAGTGCTTTTGGTAAATCAGGCAGTTTCAAAGATAAAATTCTGAAAAAAATTCAAAAGGTGTATAGGGACCCGCAGTTTACTAAAATCACTTAATCGGAAAACTGCTGCTATGGCTATTGCGGCTTTATCCCAGGCACAAATCTAGAGCCACACTCAGCTTCGTTGTTAACAAAACGTTGAATAGTGCGCCCGGAGCGACTTAGTTCAAACGATCATTGCAAACGTTGTGATAGGGATAGAGACATGAAATTTTTGGTATTACAAAGAAAATACAATAGAGAATAACACAAAGAAATAAAAATCACCTGTTATAGGGGAATTGTTTGGAGAAAATTATAAAATAACCAAAAAAACACGAATTTAAATGCAGATTTTTTCAAAAAGATTTTTTTTTTATTTATTGCCATTTCTGGGTATTTTATGAATACATAAAATACCCAGAAATGGCAATAAATAAAAAAAAATCTTTTTGAAAAAATCTGCATTTAAATTCGTGTTTTTTACTAAACAACAGGCGATACAAAAAAAAAATATTTTTTTTGTATCGCCTGTTGTTTAGCATTATTACTGTTTTTATTTTATCAGGATATTACCCTTTAGTTTAAAAGTTACTAAGTTTTCTTTACATTAAGTAACTGAAAATAAAAAAATCTAAAAACAATAAAAAAAATCCCAGATATTTTTTAAAATTTTTTTCGTCCATAAAAATAGTTCTAGTTTCACCTATTTTCATATGTGCACTTTATCAAGACTCACACTGTATTTAGATTGCTATTGCTATTTATCTGCTATTTCTGTCTTTTTTCCGTATAAGTAGGTACTTTCTTGAATAATGCAGTGTGAGTCACGCTAAAGTGTACATATGAATTAAGGTAAAACTAGACCTATTTTTATCGACAAAAAAAGAGGTCAAAATTTTTTTGAGATTTTTTTAAATTTTTATAAATAAGGTACTTGATACAAATAAGGCCTACCTATCTAAAACAGCGTTATTTTACCGAAAATGTAAGATGAAATCGCCAGATTTTTATAAGAGAGCACGAAATCACCCACCACCTTAGAAGAACACGTGCCAATGGTGCTGGGATCATGGATCGGGACGCTTTTGCACTCTACCGGGTTGTAGGGCATATGAGTACGTGTCCTTGAAGTATTATCCCGGTTGGATTTGTTTATCTGTGTTTTCTGATGTATAGGCCTTATTAGAACGTAGGCCTTATTTGTATCAAGTACCTTATTTTTTTTTCTTTCAATTACTTCATGCTAAGAAAAAGTAATAACTTTTAAACTAAGAGGTATATCTTGATCAAATAAAAGCAGTAATAATGCTAAATAACAGGTGAGACTAAAAAAAATACATAAAATACCCAGAAAATGCCAACAAATAATAAAAAATGAAACTTTTTGAAATAAAATTGCTTAAAAATTCGTATTTTTTTGGTTATTTGATAAATTTCTCAAAAAAATGCCCCTATAACAGGTGGTTAAAATTTTTATTACTTTTTATTATTCTCTGTCGTATTACTTTTGTAAAACAAAAAATCGCATGTCTCTATCCCTATCACAACATTTGCTATGATCGTTAAAAGTGGAAAGGTATGCCAATAAATTATAGGCAAATATTTTTTCAGTCAAAGTATAATAGTGCGAAAACAACTGTCAGGCTAAACAATAATAAATTGTGAGTTAGAAGTACCTATCGGCCAATATGGTTTAGCTAAATAAAATTTTAGGCGTACCGAGGGGCACCCGATCACGCGACCGCGCTAGTGCCGCTTAGTTTTATACATTTCCTAATACAATATTGGAATTCTATAAAATTACTAGGAAAAGTATACATTTCCTAGGATATGTGCGTAATAAAAATGTCTGAAGCAATATTTTATACATTTCCTAAATAGCTTCGGAATTGTATATACATTTCCTAGGAATAGTATACAATTCCTAGAATTCATACATTTCCTGTAACATCTACATATACTAATTTATAAATGCGAAAGTAACTCTGTCTGTCTTGCTTCTGCTTTCACGTCTAAACCTCTGAACCGATTTTGACGAAATTTGGCATAGAGATAGTTTGAGTCCCGGGAAAGGACATAGGATAGTTTTTATCCCGGGTTTTGAAGCGGGGACGCACGTGATAAAGTTTTTCTGTGACAGACAAAATTCACCGTGGGCGGAAAGCTAGTACATAATTAACCGACTTTAAAAAAGGAGGAGGTTATTTAATAATATGTTCGACTGTAGGTATATATTTCTTTTTTCTAGTATGTTCACCGATTACTCCGTCAATGGACAAGTTTCGTGATGATGAAAACATTACATTTCACCGAATGGGATTAAAATATAGACCAAAACTAAAAAGCCGGTGAAGTTATTTTTGAAATCCATCTAGAAATGACTGAGAAATTAATTATTTAAATTACCTCATAGTGTCTATTACTCTGTCAGGCCACCTGTTCAAGTTTCAATTACAATGTACCACAGGTAAAAAACTACAAATAGACCAACAGTTGTATTCTTTCATGTTTTTAAGGTGGGCTGACGGTTTGAGGTCTTTTTAGGTTGCCGATATGGTAACCTGTATTTTGTAGGGAATTTTATTTTACACTTGACATGAATATAGTCTCAATGTACTCCCGACCTTCAGTGGTAACATCAAGGTAATAATTAGTTAACTAAAAAGCAAGAAATAAGTTAATTTTAATAAATAAAAAACCGAGTCGGTGCCAGATTATGAAACGTGTGAAGTTTGCCTGCACCGACTCCAAAAGTATCAATCATGGTATAAATATTAATTCGTCCTAATAAATAATTAATTTGCAATTATTTTTATACTTTTTAGTGCATGATTTTTGGAGTCGGTTTTATTTTTTTAAATAAAATTATATAAACATACATACTTTTCACGGGTCTCCATAGCCATTTTGGATATTACCAGGAGTTCGGAACACAAATACTGCAGCACAGCTGTGAGGAAAATACTAGCTGGGCGGTTAATTTTTTGCGGAACTAACTGCCGAATCAACTTGTCCACGTGGCTTACTGGCAGTTTGAGTCCTGCTCTTGAGGTAAGACTCTGCTTATACTTTTGTATAATCTTCTGCTGAACTCCTGCAGAAAGTTTTAAGTGTTAATTAGTATTGTTAAGTGTTAATCAAGATAAGAAAATGCTACGAATTTCATTGTTGTACTTTACCATTCTTCTTTTTTTTAAGTTGTTGATAAGCCGTAGCAGTAGATTCGCCGCCCTTTCGTGCCATTTATTTTGATTATTGTATGGCTTGAGAATTTTAAACTCACCACCTTTCACTCACTACAACTTAAGTATGGGTAGTCAGTTAATTTGTTTGATTTGATGTTTTAAAACCGTTACCGACTGCGGCGCTGGGGGTGATGTACACAGCTCATATCTACTGTGTGATGTATTTTTTATCTATACTTATAATAAATCTGTAGAAAGGTCAATTCTGCACATGAAATATATTTTCAAAATAACTATTAGGGGGTGATTAGTGATCGATACTGATGCCAAAAATGCAATCAGTAAAATTTTTGTCTGTCTGTCTGTATGTTCCTTATAGAAACAAAAACTACTCGACGGATTTTAACGAAACTTGGTACAATTATTCTTCATACTCCTGGGCAGGTTATAGTAGGTATACTTAGGAGCAGAGTAGTGAAGGGAAATTTTGGGAAAAGAAACTGACTGACTGACATATCAACGCACAGCCTAAACGGCTAAACGTAGGCACTTGAAATTTGGAAGGGACTTAGCTTAGGTACCGTAGAGGTGCACTAAGAAAGGAATTCCCGAAATTCCCACGGAAACGGGAATTGGCGGGAAAATCCTTTTGTATGAAAAATCTAAACCGCCGCTTGAAATTTGGCATGCAAACTTAACTTAAAGCTTAGTTACAATAGGATATTGCAAAATTCTCACGGGAACGAGAGTTAGCGGGAAAAAACATTTGTATGAAAAACTCTAAACCGCGTAAGATAGATGAAGGGGGTAAAACGGGATCCACGCGTACGAAGTCGCGGGCGGCCGCTAGTTTTGTAATAATATTTTGTAAATAAAATACGAGTAACATAATTTATTATAAGTAATTTTAGTTTAGTTATTATTAGTTTTTTATACTTCATTCAAATAAATCTAGTTTTAGGCTGGGTTGCACGGGTGCACTATCATCCTACTTTAACTTTGTCAAACGTCAAAAATCTGTCAAACTCCATACAAAAAACACCGATTATCATCATAATTACGGTCAAATTTAGGTGGTGCAAAGTGTAACAAAAAGACTATTATTTAAAATTAGTAACAATAAAATTTATACACAGTTTTTGTGCACCGTACTAAATACATATCTTAACACGTATCTCACCAGTGTATAATCGCGATGTCGTATTGAAAATAAATCTGGAAATAATTATATGTAAGGTATTCTTATTTACTAAGATTTTTAAAGTTTATTGTATTTTTTTAAAATATTACAATTATTAAAAAAATATGTTTAATTATTTATGATCAATATCAGATTGTTCAGATAAGATTCGGACCTTCACTGTGTGTATTTAATCTACCTACATCGTTTCTTTTAACCAAAATGGCAACCACCCTCATAATTATTGTATCGTGCTCTAGGATAGAACCTCAGTTTATAGTATATGAGCAGAACCCAGATCCAGATCTGGGGTAGGTAGGTAGGTATTCTGTGGAAACTACAGCTGAAAAGCGGTGTGATAACGTAGGACCAATTTTCCCAGCAAAATGTTTTCCCTTTACGAGTTTTTCCTAGCAAAATGTTGTTTTCTTTAAACATTCTAATGATGTAAATAATTTTGAGCCAGAAGTAAAGTTTAATAACTTTCTGGTGTAAATGTGCCCGAAATGAGCTGAGCGTTAGTCGTTTCGGTAGTATCTCAAGCGCCGCAAGTGGAACTGGATTGGCCACACTCTCCGAAGGGACCCCGATCACATCCCTAAACAGGCTCTGGATTGGAATCCCCAAGGAAAACGCAAACGTGGTCGCCCCAGGCAAACTTGGCGGCGCACTGTAGTGGACGAGGCGAAGAAGATCGGCAAGACCTGGAGCGAGATCAAGCGAGAAGCTCAAGACCGAACGAGATGGAGGACCGTTGTGGACGCCCTCTGCCCCATCTAGGGGACATAGGACCTTAAGTCATCACACACGCACGATACCTGGCATGAAGCTTATTCAAGCAAAGGACAATGACCAAAAATGTATGGAGTGTGGTCCAAATGTCCACCACTAATGAGAACTATGTAGTTAAATAGTCTACTAAATACTGATTCATTATAACCAAACCGCAATCAAAAATATGCTGTCAGTAAAAAGTTATGACTGAACGAAAAGTCTGTTTTTTACCTTTTCATCCGAAAAATGTTCTTGGTATCATTCTATCCATTGCACATTTTGGACTAATCTACGCATGTTATGTCATGTCGCATGTGGCGCGGGGTTATAGTTGAATTTTATGTGACTGTGACTTTGTACGCGTGAAAATAGTTTAAATAATATTTCTCATTTTTACAACATTTGTCACTACTGATCCGCCTCTATTAGTTGTAGGGTGATGTTATTTATTCTAAAACCATCCTTGATGAATGGGCTATCCATAACAAAAAGAATTTCTCAAATCGGACCAGTAGTTCCTGAGATTAGCGCGTAAACTACTACAATTTTTCAAACAGTCTTAACTTTTTACTGACAGCTTATTTTTTTTTCATCCCATACTGAAAGTTAATCTCTATTTAATGGACTATAAGCCAATATAGGTCTCATTGGTGGTGGACATTTGGACCACTTTTGGTCATTGTCCTTTAACGTTTCTTTTCTAAACATAAAAATGTTTGCGTCTTCCCTTTTATTCCTATTTTTGCTACCCACTTTGTTCTCAGATACAAAGAATTAGCATAAGTATTTATTAGGTAACTACTTAGGTAGGTAATAGTTTACCTATTTATTTACTATAGATAACAGATATTTGATTTTCAAGTTGGGTTTCCTTAACAAAGTAGGTACCCAGATCCTAAATTTAAATTAAGTGGCTTTCCGAGAATAGTTGATAAAACTAATATTGGTAACACAAGTCATGGCGCGTGTATGTGTAGCATGTATCATACTTGAGTCACACTTGTTTTTGTGTGCCGCACATGAGTTGCTTATCGAGGCGATGCATGTAGGTACATGATGCATGTTGGTACAGTTCACACAAAAACATTTGTTCACCCCAGACCTTGAACGGTTTAGGCAGGTATTCTATTTCCTTACCCATTAAGCGCCAAAATGAAACTACCGGTATTTCTGAATCATATACACACATAATGTCACACATAAACACAAAATGAGTTTTTTTTATTTATGGAAATTAGGGGGTTGTAGGGGGTTACCTACGCCATATCGAATGACAAATGATCGAAAATCAAAATATCGAATACGTTTCATCGAACGATCAAAATATCGAACGATCAAAATATCGAATGCTCAAAATATCGAACGTTCAGAATATCGAACGATCAAAATATCGAACGATCAAAATATCGAAAGTCGATATAGACGTTTTTATTAAATTTCATCTACCTTGCTCGGCTCCGGTGCATGGTTGTGTTTGGTTGTACAACTTGTCAACTTAGATTAATAAAACCTAGATGGATAGTCTTCATACAAACGCTTCGTCAAGAGTGAGGCAAAAATCTTATGTCATTAGTGTCAATTTTGTTGGGGAGTGTAGACAGTGAAGGCGATTTTCCCGAAAGTAGGGAAATTTTTAATACGTTTTTAATTATTTTATAATTAACAAAAACAAAACGCATCATGTACTTACTTATTTATTGAATTCAAAGTACCATTTTGTTTAACCAGTATTTTACTTTTCTTAATATATTATAAACTTGTTTATCTTCTTTCAACTTAACTAATAGGAACTATAATAAGGAACTTTAAATTAATTACTTTGGTACGTCACTTTGTATTAGAAATTACACCTATCACTTACAAATACACTACAAATTAAAAACAAAAACAAGAAATAAATTATAAATGTTTGATTAGGCTGGAATACTTCACATTCATTATAATATTATCGCCAAAATGTTGCCGACTCCACGCCCGGCGCGTCAAAATGTGTCGCGCGAGCGCGAACGCGCTGCCCCCGTGTATACTCGTGCGCCATCGGGCTCCGACTAACGGTTAGTCGCGTTTTTCGCTCTTGGGCACTATTGGGTGAAAGAGAGAGAAACACTCTATTTTTTCGTGTAAATTTGAAATTTGTACAATGTATACTTACGAAACTGTGATCTTTTAATTTTGCGTCCTACCGGAAGTACTTTAAGTCCTGCTGGCAGGACTCCGGGCGATCTATCATTAAGGCACAAATTAACTGGCAAAACAAAACTACGACCAAACACAACCATGCATCGGAGCTGAGCAAGGTAGATGAATTAAAAAAAAAGTCTATATCGACTTTCGATATTTTGATCGTTCAATATTTTGATCGTTCGATATTCTGAACGTTCGATATTTTGAGCATTCGATATTATGATCGTTCGATATTTTGATCGTTCGATGAAACGTATTCGATATTTATTCGATATTTTCGATCATTTGTCATTCGATATGGCGTAGGTAACCCGGTTGTAGGTACCCAAGCGAGTACAACGGCCACTTACAGGTGATATTTTTCAAAACATTATTTTTCTATGCACAATGTTTTCAATCAAGTTTGCCACTACGTAATTGCATTTTAAGCTTTTGGGGATAGTGTCCGGAAGCATATTGTGCTAAACATTGCACCCCAGATGACGAGGGGCGGTTTTTGGGTAGCGTTGTTTTCATTGACGTAAATAAAATTTTGCAATGGCACGTCTAAACATGAGCTGGTCAACATGATCAATATAATACTCATGGCTTACGATGTACAAACGCCAGGCATTTGCTAATGCTATGTCTACCATATTAGGTAAAGAGTACCCACCACCATTTTTTTCTGTGAATAGCAATCCTGTATATAGTGATATTGACTGGTCGAGTTTATCCACTCCACCCATTCCTTTATTATAGTTATGGAATAGACGCGCAAATACCAACATCGATTTTTTCACGCTTTACAGGGCATCTCTTCACCGTAGGCGAGTGGTTGGATCGTATCATAATTTGTCGGTATCCTTCCGTTTGGCCAAATTACTTTTCGCCAAATTTCACTTCGCAAACAACTTATCGCCAAAGTTTCATTTCCCAAATAAACTTTTAGCAAATGTACTTTTCGCAACTAATTCATTTGGTCAAATTAACATTTGGCCAAATTTTACTTGGCAAATGTTTATATAGCAAATGTTTTATTTTGCCAAATATTATATCCCAAATAATTTGCTTGGTCAAATTGACACTTCACATACTTACGAGTACCCACCGTTACCCACAAATCAAAGCATAAGGCACATGGTCATGGTTTTCACAATAATTTTATGTAAAANCACCATAGTACAAACGCTGTTATCTTTCCATCTCACAAAAAACAGTTTGTTTTGATTGTTTAGCCTTGTTAGCAGTCTTGACTAAACCACAAACTAAACCTTCACTGAAGCGATGGCTATGATTGCTGCCTGGCTGTCACTCAGGATGCGCCATACAAGAATGCGTGGTAAATTCAGTGAACTGCTCCTGAATCAAATTTAGATACCTGCTTTTTCTATTTATTTATAGTAACCGGCAGACAGTGGTGACTGAGTTTGTTGCGGCGCTTCTTCTCAGCACTTGCCAAATGTTGGTCTCGAAGCGCTGGTAGGGTAAAAAGATTATGAGACATGTAGAGGCTCCTTAAGAGCAAAATATTTGACGATTTGTAAGAAGAACTATTTAATAGTCTATACCTACAAATAAAGAAATTTTGACTTTGACTTTGAATAACATACTACTTATATTCATTTATTAATTTTTATACGCCTGTTCTTTATGCACACATGATTAAAGCATAGGTTTCAGCTTGAAACACTGTACCTAGCAAACTTTCCTAAGCTTTCATTTTGCTTATAGTTATAGTGTTTAAAGTAAAGTAGATCGATAGATAGCCCACTCCAGTTCCTGTCCATCTTAGAACCGTCAGTAAACCAGATTAGGCTGACCTATTCGGATTATTTTCCAGCCTTCCCTTGTTCAATATCTATCCATTTAAATAATTTAGATCAAGGATTGATGGTGAAAACGGGCATTAGGTACTTACCTACCTACTACTTATTCATAAAGTAAAGTTGTAAGACTGTAGGAGTGTTTATAAAACCTTGAAAAATCACTCGCTAAAAGCCTTCTCTTGTGATACAGTTTTTTCGCAACTATGACTAAGCGAATGATTACGAGTAGGTACTTGCTGCTTCCTCCTCCGATCCGATTGTAATCTTGGGTAGCAAATAAGTTACACTATTTACTTAGTTGAGGTTTCATTTGTATAATGTTATAGTTAATGAATCACACACCAGATATTATTGATTGAAGCCTGTACTTACCTATACAAAAACAAACATAATTAATTACTTAATATAGGTAACCTTAGATTAATAAAACTAAGTAGGTAACATAATTTAGGCAAGTAAGTATTATGTTTTGTAGATCTTTTGATCAAGCTGATGAAGATAGAAGAGCAAGTGAAGTTGCTTATAATAGGTATCAACTAAGTATAAAATGTTAAACTAAGTATAATAAGAATGTGAGACAAATATAAAATTAGTAGGTATAAACAGTAGGGTATAGATGACCCACGCTGAACTGTCCCGCCAAACTCAATGACAGGGGGGCGCTACCATCGTTCAACTATATGGTTTCCAACATGGCAAAAATCTGAACCAGCGATCCGGTATTGACGGTGGCGCCCCACTGTCAATGTCATCGACAGGACAGTCCAGTATTTTGTTTTGTTTCTACTTCTGTACATTATCCACTTGAATTTATAAATTAGCACTCAAAGTTAAATGCGAGCTACAGATTATCTTATAAGGGATCCGCATAAATAGGGATAATATACAGAGTGGAATTTTATAATTCCACCAGGAGGGAAAGTACTCATAATAGGTACTGTAGATAGAAAATTTTATTCAAAGGAAACATTTATTTATTATTGAAAAGAAAATATTGTTTTTAAAAATTAAATAATTTAAGATTTCATGGATTTCCTTTAATTTCATTTAATTTTATTAAATTTGTTAGAGAGATTTGTACTTAACCCTAACGATCGATGCAATAAAAATACAGGGTGTAATTTTTAACAGATTTTAGTTGGTTGGATTCCCGGATGTGGCATGCAATTTTTTGGAAATATTTGAATTCTATTTCTTTTAAAAAATAAAGGAATGTCTTTTTTAAGCAAAATTTTATATCTACAGTATAAGAGTACTTTCCCTTCAGGTGGCATTACAAAATTCCAACCAGTAAAGTATACATTGACCATAATATGAGTGACTAAGGATGTAAGGAGGTATCTTACTCGAAAATCTAGTTTTCCAGATTATACATGTTATAGTTGTATTTGAGGTATTTTTTATCCTTTATCTCTATGTATAGATATTTTTTATAATATGCACTTACTGTCGCTATTCTTGTATGTTCTTGCCAAAAGTTTTGAAATTAATTTGTGCCAAATTTTATGGCTTTAATTTTAAGCCCCGCGAATCGAGACACAATAGGGTAAAACACCCAGTAATCAGCCTTTAAGTGATATTTAAAATTTCCGCAATCGAAACCGAATCCGAAAAACACAGTCCGCAACTCCGCTCTGCATTCTTGCTCTGCTCCGCGCTGCCTCGCTCCGTTACGGTAGACAGGCAGCCTTACAAGTTCATCAAAAGGTTATTAAACTTTGGATCAATTGATTATTAAAATACCTACCTAAGCTAGTTTACCCATGATAGGTAAGTATTATGAGTTATTTGTTGATCGTCAAGTTCAAATATTTAGTGTATACTCCGACTTCACACAGACTTGATTACTAGTTTTCCATTTTTACTCCTAAGTACCTACCTACACTTATTCTCAATCGACACTGCCCAGTAAGCAAGCAATAAAATTAGTAATCAGAAGTAATCTACCTACCTACATATGTATGTACTTTAAATTAGGTAAGTATTTTTCCCCTTTGGGTATCAGAACTTTCTGCTCAAATTCAAAAATGATGTTCCGCTATTCAAAGATGATCTCACGGTTTACCAAGTGCTGGTCATCTTGTTATCCTGTAGGAATCGCTGCGTACTTAATAGGTACGACATATTCAAGACATCTTTTGCACATTGAACTACCCACTATTTTAGTAGACCTAGATCCAAACATCTTGTTACTTTAAATTATATTAGATTTAGGAAAGCCGCAACATGCGAAGACTTCATCTTAAATGTATTAGATTTTGTTTACTGCATTTAAATATTACTAGGATTATTCAAAAAGAGTCAGATTATCATATATGTACCTACTTAATAACTGTAAGAAATTAATATTCACAAACAATATTAATTCTATGTAAACAGTGATAATAAGTTTAATACTTAGTTAACAGGTCAGCAAAATAATCGCAGATTTGCCTAAACAATGTTATAATAAAATTGAAAAGGCATTGTGGGTATTGACAAAATAATAAACTGTTATACGGTATTTGAAAAGATTTGCTAAGTGACCGAAAATGACATCATCGAGTAAGAAGGAAAGGTCAAAGATCATAAACGTTTAGATGAATCGGCTAGGCAAAATACTTTTAGTATTAAAATCGCGTGCGAATCAACTCTTTTTTGAACTAGTAGTATGCGATTACTAGTTCTCAAAGGGGTCGATTGGCACCCGTGTATACCTACCTACATAGAAAAAAAGATACAGTCGAACATATTATTATAACCTTCTCCTTTTTTTGAAGTCGGTTAAAAATGACTTTAAGCGACAAAGCCTGTAATAGTCTAGCTAGAGTGCTTTTTTAATTTCACTGATCACCATAAGGCATCTACAGGGTGGAAACGATAAGTGATCTCACTCGATTATTTCTAAACTATACAAGATATCGAAAAACTGGTTACTGATCCTGAAAGCGCTTCACGAGCTCTTTCAAATGATACCAATAACAGGTAACAAAATTAACGGAAACTATCTGAAAATTTAATGTTTCCAGCTTCCATACTAAATGTATGCCAACCCAACTACACAATATTAGAATTTAGAAGCGTATTTTTTTAAATTAAATAATAAACTTAAAATAAACTCATAAATTGCATTCTTATTTAAAATTACTTATAAAGAACATTATTTTTAGGCTTTACTTGCTATAATATTATCCAGAGATGAGTGCCATGACAGTCATAGTACTAAATGTATGGAAGATGGAAACATTGATTTTTTGGATAGATCCAGTTTATTCTGTAACTTAATATTGATACTGTTAGATAGAGCTCGTGAAGCACTTTTAAGATCAGTAACCACTTTTACGATATCCTGTGTAGTTTTTAATATTATGAGGCTGTACCAAATGTATGGAAGTCGGAAACATTGAATTTTCGGATAGGTCCAGTTTATTCTGTAACCTATTATTGGTACCATTTAATAGACCTCATGAAGCACTTTCAGGATCAGTAACTAGTTTTTTGATATCTTGTATAGTTTAGAAATAATCGAGTGAGATCACTTATCGTTTCCACCCTGTATATTTTTTAACCGATTTCAAAAAAGGGAGAGGTTCTATGTTCGACTGTGTATCGTTTTTTTCTACGTATGTTCACCGATTATTCCGTCAATGGTTGTATGGTCTATTGCTAACTATACACCTTTCTTGATTATGTTGATTATGAAGAGAATTATTCAAACTCCTTGTTGAATGTAGATATTTATTACTTGATTACGTTTAAAGGNATCCGGCTCGAATAAAGATGTATGGTCTATTGCTAACTATACACCTTTCTTGATTATGTTGATTATGAAGAGAATTATTCAAACTCCTTGTTGAATGTAGATATTTATTACTTGATTACGTTTAAAGGTACAATAATTGATTAACGAGAGTCGCGGCCACTTGTTAGGCTGCTAAATCGAACACTAAACTTAAAATAATGTAAAACATAAAATATAAAATTGGGTCAGCCGCGCATAGCAATATATTGCTGATGTTTGCAATTGTACGGTGACGCACCGTACAATGGTTGACCTTCTTTTTTGTTCTATTATTACTTTATTGTTTTTGAATGGTTACACTTCTGAGGTGGTTCCATAGTCACCAACTTAGGATCTGATGATGGAAACCTAGGGAAACGGATGCCCATATAAAATTTGAATTTTATAGGCATGTATTATTTTCATATTTTTAAGATAATAAATCAAATTACATAAATCAATTGTGTAAGTAAACAAAGTTGAATTTGTTTGACCTAGACCTATCAGATAAGATCAAAATGTTTTCTTGTCGATCACATCGTTAGTCTTTGACCCGTCTGAGGCGAGCCAACAACTTCGGAGCACCGAGTCCGCCGGCTCATTCGCCACACACGCTCCGTGGTGATTAGTCGCCTACAAGATCCTCCAACCATGAAGCTGCTGTTTGCCTTCGCCGGGCTGCTAGCCTTGGCCGCCGCCAACCAACCGGTCACCAGCAAAGTCGTCTGCTACTACGATAGCAAGAGCTATGTTAGAGAAGGTATGTAAATTTTGCTTCTGTTTCGCTGCGCGTTTTCCAGAAATTATACCGTTATTTTTAAATTTCGAACTACCCTAAATTTTATTATAGACATCATAAATTTTCGCAAAGCCATGATTTTTAATTTAGATGCAATCGTTTTTATGGTTCCCCTCGTGCCTGGATTCCTTCCTTGAAATTTGTATTTTTTATTCTTAACTTGGTCGTTTATTTTGCAAGGAAACAATATAATGTAAGCGCTGATGTCACCAACCTTAAAAGTCATCTTTAAAGACGCTATTTTTATATTGTGCGTTGACCATGGTTTACGAAGTACCGAGGTCTAAAGATCATGCGTTTTGTTTATGTAACGTGTTCTGCTTTATTTTCCTGTTCCTTCTTCTTTTAGAGAAACAAAATGTTCATTATTAACGATTAATATTCATTCCCTTTAGATTACATATTTTAGCAAAAAAATTTAGGTAGGGTTATAATAATTATGAGGGTTAGGTAATTTAACTTAGTAGGTACTTGTTGAATTGTTTGCATCATATAGGCATTGTCTTATTATTGAGAAATGTTTTTATGACGAATATTGCACATTTCTAGCAAATTTTGGTGTGAAAATATTGTAAGTGGGATTACCCACAATATGCGGGTATCAATAATATACTTGTTAAATCATTGCCTTACCCAGAAAAAAATGTCTGAAAATAACGTGTATTTTCAGCCTGAAAATGAACATTTATTTTACCTCGTGACAATTTAGCTTGTCACACATCGTTAAAATTATAGCAAATGTTATTTTGATGTATAAACAATAGTTATTGTAAAGTTTCATCAAAATCCGATTAGTAATTTTTGCGTGAAAGACTAGAGTCCATACATCCACACAAACTTTCGTATTATAATATTGTAGGAAGGTAGGAGGATTTTTATATTCTTTTTGAACTTTGTAAAGGCTGGATATTTTGCATTTAGGTAGGTACTCAAGTAAGTAGTAAGTTATTTATGGTAAGTGTTACGAATCGGACATTGGAACAATACCAGCTTATCGGCAATATTATGCTTGCTGCACCGTGTACCTCCATTTGCTGACGTGTTAGTCTCAAGTTAGTAGGCATATAGCAACAACATTTGAGAGCATTTTTGTTTTTGTTTATAATCTAGCGGTCATCTTATAGACTAAGAGCTGGTGAACGCCAGATACCTACGTCATTTTATAAAAGCTGAAAGTTTGACAGCGTATTCTCCCAATATAGGATAGAATGTTGGTGAATCATGAAGTTTGGGTCATCGTGGCTTTGGCACCAATCCAAAAAAAACTGGAAAGGAGTTGGAACTGTCAAAACTGTCTGGCTGATATGGAAACAACTTCAAATCATTACCCCAATATTATACATAAAAATCAGATTTTATGGTTTAACGTAAGTAGAATTTACAGTCTATTGAATATACAGAAAAAGCCACCGTAAAAGTTAGGCTTACGTTAAACCATAAAAGCAGATTTTTATATAAAATATTAGGGCAATAATTCGAAGCAGTTTCCTCATCAGCCAGACAGTTTTGACAGTTCCATCTCCTTGCCAGACAGTTTAATAGTTGCCAAAGCCACGATGACCCAAAATTCATGATTCACCAACATTCTATCCTACATTGGGAGCATACGCTGACAAACTTTCAGCTTTTATAAAATGACGTAGGTCTGGCGTTCACTAGCTCTTCGTCTATTAGGTAGTTAAGGCTGCGTTTTTATTACTCTTTTATTTGTTGGTAACTAAAAATCTCCAACATTATTCCGATTTTTCTAACAAAGATTTACTTATTATTTCCTATGTCTACCCACATTTTGTACAATTGTACGGAGTGAAGTATTACAAACAGGATGGTTTAATTTACATCTTGTTCGCAATAGTACAGTCGACAGCATATCAAGCTAAACTCTAGGTTCTTATGTAGTTGTCCTAGTTATTATTTTGCAACGAAAATATATAGTCTGTTGTCAGACATTGTCAGACTTATTAAGGCGATGTCTCTGTTTAACGCAGGTGTTGTGATTTCTTAGACACAGCGAGATTTATTAGCTTAAATTATTAACTGTTTAAGTGAAAACAATACCTTATCGTAGTGACAGTTGTTTTCTTAATGTTTGATAGCACCTAATTATTTATATTAATGTACGGATGATGAGTTTTAAGACATGATCTTTATTGACAGTAGGCAGGTAGGCATGAGGTCACCGCAAGGCTGGGGGATTTCCTGTTAATTCTAAAGGTAAATTCGTTTTAAACCTTGAAAATTATAATGGAAGTCACTTGCATTTATTATAACAGGCTGATTTTTAACCTTTGAGGATTTCTGTTTATAATTTTTTATGCTCAGACTAGAAATATGTATTTTGATATCGATTGCTGCTAAGTAGACTTGTTTTTTAACACTAAGTTAGCATTATGCCAAGAAAAAAAAGTGTGAGCAGATGATATTATTTTCAAAAGAGGATTATCCGTTTATAAATATTGGCATGTAGCTTAAATATCATAATTGTGAAGTTTTCGTAGTTTAACGTTTTTCCTTATGGATTTTGGGTTAATCAAAACCCGTCCGTGACATGCGTGTGGGCTAAAAATATCTTATTTAAAGTACTCAAGATACAGAATATTAATATATAGGTATTAAATTTAGCATCACCAATTAATGTCAATGCCATTTAAGCAAAAAATATCAAGGTAATAAAAATATAAAGGTCAATAGTACTGAATTTGAATTACAACAATTGAAATTACTAAGTTACCCACGCTTTTTTTCCTTTCCAAAAAGCGGTTGAATGCATTTTCAAGTATTTTGTACTTAGGTAAGTGCTAATAAGTATGAAGTTGATAGTAACTAGTCAATTATTCATATTTACTTCTCTACAGGCTTGTTTGCTTACAATTTTAATTATTTGCACCATTATAAGTGGGAATTCTTACTATCGTGCAAGTCGACTGTTCGACCCCTGACCCTATATCGCCCTGTGAACAAACGTTCAAGATAATGAAATTGACAAACATTTATTATGAAACTTCTTGGAAGAGCTGATAATAAACAATCGGTTAAATGCTTTACCTACCTACTTAACATATTATATTATAATAAATCACCACCTTATTCTTTTATTTCAAACTAGCTGAAACGGCGATCGTACCGCCTATGTTCCAGGGATTTTATGGATATCTATCTGTAACCGTAGCCGAAACTTTCGGATATCCGAAATAAAAAAATATCCGTAACCGTAACTGATTCAAAAGTTTCGGATAGTTTCGGATGTAGGCAGTTTAAATTATTTTTTGTATAGCATTATTGTAAAGGCTTAACAGCCTGATTTACCTTTGTAATGCCATCATTGCCATTTAATCAAGTTTTATTTTTTTATTACTTTTTATTCGATGTAGTGTGCGGCCATGAATGAACCGCGTTGGACAACTATTGCAAATTGCATTCTAAAGCACAGATATCCGTAACCGTAACAGAAACTTTCGGATATCCGAAATAAAAAAGATATCCGTAACCGAAACCGGTATATCGATACCTCTGGGNGAGCCCAGAGGTATCGATATTATTATTCCTATATCCGTAACCGTATCCATAACCGAAACTACATATCCATAACATCCCTACTATTTTCATCCGAAAAATTTAAGATTCTAACGGTGAAAGAATTTTTAAAATTGGTGTGAATTGGTGCAGTAGTTTCGGAGCCTATTTTTAATACAAACAAACAATCATAATATTAATTAGTATTCTTTGTTCTTGTATAGTGTAGACATGTTTAATATTATGTGATATAGGTCAACGTCGTAGGTAAATAAATGATTATCAATAGCAATGACAGTATTGTGGTAAAACCTACTATTTGGACCTTGTTCTAAGAATTGATGTAAATAACACTGTAATAAACAATCCAGTGGGGAAAACAAGATAATGATATTATTAATTACCTACACTAAGTAGAAATTAATGTAACCGTTTGGTTTTGTTTCGACAACCCTATTAGGTTGTTTGTGCACTCATAGCACCATTTACCCGCGACCAAGTGGTTAATGTGACGGAAACAATAGGACTTAGGTTAGTTTACAGACTATGAACATGTTCATTTAATGCTCCTACGTTTCCGTAGTCGAGTTGATCTGAGATATAATTATTTCAAGGATCGTAGGTTCTTGCAGTTATCAAGTGTTCAGATTTTTTAATAAACAAACTTTTTTGGTAGTTTTTTCACACACTGTATGATGGTAGTGTTAATTTTTTTTTAACAAGTCCATCCTATCAAGACCGATGTCATTGTAAATGGTAATTGTTTGTAGTGGCCGTTGCGACACAAGCTTCATTGCTTAGTGCAGAGACCGCCAGAATAAAATTGTATATTTGACATATTTTAGAAATCCTTACTTTTTTACTTTTACTTTTTATTCGACTGGAAACTTCATTGTGTTTACTTACATACCGAATGGGGATCAATGGGTTAAAAGTGGGACTCTGCCAGAAAGACAGGCCCACTTATGCCAGTCGAGTCTTGCTGGTCTACTCGTAGCTTAGTAACCGATCCTATGAGCTCGCTAACAATTGTAGTTCAGGGCATCTTACTATTTATACAATCAATACAATTGGATAAGTGTTATTCAAACTAGCGTATGACATCAGCGCGGAAAGATTCATAAGACTGAACAACTAACCGAGCATTCAAATAACGCTTATGTAGGTAGAGGTACAATAATGTACCAAACTTATACCTATATAGTACTAACCTATCTATGTACCTGCCTGCCTACCTAAGTACTACGTAATTTAAAAAAAAAATGAGTTCTTAATAAACTTTAAACTTACCAATGATCCTGTGACTGTATTTACCTGTAATGTTGAATTTAGATATTACAATATGTCTTACTAACAGTCATACGTAAATATCTACGTGCGTGACTTTACAATTAAGGCCTATTCAGACTTAAGCGGTATTCGCTACCGTCTGCGGCAGAGAAACCCCAGTGGGTATGCGGTAATAATACTGTTGACCTAAGCGGTATTCGCTACCGTCTACCTATGTTACCTCTACCCACAGCGGCAGCGAATATCGCTCAGGTCGCTCTAGCCGCGATACTTGATACTAAATACCTGAGCGAAACCCGCGCGGTATGTACCTCTACCCACAGCGGCAGCGAATATCGCTCAGGTTTGAATAGGCCTTAAAGTAGAACCTAGATAATGCTAATAAGTAATGACTAATATCTTATTAACATTCCCCAGCTCAACAAGCTCGCATGCTGCCATTGGACCTGGATCCAGCTCTCTCCTTCTGCACTCACCTGGTCTACGGGTATGCCGGAGTCCAACCTGACACATACAAGATGGTACCCCTCAACGAAAACCTGGACGTAGACCGAACTCACGCAAACTACCGGGCGATTACAAATTTCAAGACCAAGTACCCCGGTCTGAAAGTACTGCTCTCAGTAGGCGGTGACGTTGACCTTGAAGACGCCCAAAAATACAACCTTTTGGTAAGATACTTATACTTAAAAAGATATTTCACTTCTTAAAACGTACTAATTATTGCTAAACAAACTGCGATTTTGTTTCAGCTGGAGTCACCGCAGGCACGTACAGCGTTCGTCAACTCTGGTGTTCTCCTGGCTGACCAGCACGGATTTGACGGCATTGACTTGGCATGGCAATTCCCTAAGTTCAAGCCAAAGAAAATTCGTTCCACATGGGGTATGTTTAGTTTATATCTGAGTTTTCAGAGACATATTTAATTATTAATGTATTAAGTAGCATTGCTAGCTGTTTAAGAACAATGAGACTTACTTTAAAATATTTCTAGGCTCCATTTGGCATGGTATCAAGAAGACCTTTGGCACTACTCCTGTAGACGAGAAAGAGGCTGAGCATCGTGAGGGTTTCACCGCGCTGGTCCGCGAAATGAAACAAGCCCTCAGTGTTAAGCCCAACATGCAGCTAGCTATCACTGTGCTACCCAACGTTAATGCTTCCGGTGAGTCAATTTTGTTACCTAACAAGATGAAAATCCTAGCAAGTAAAGTACTTTCTGAAATAAAATTACGCACAGAGTCCATCCAATGGGAACAAATTGCAAAGCTTAAAGTTTCTATAAGAGCGCAGAATTTCGTTCCCATTGAGGAATATGAATTTACCGTTTATTCAGAATTCAGCGTGTAAAGTAAAAATATGTTGATTCAAAACCCATTTCGATATATTAACATTCAGAACCTTATTTTATTTTAAATAGCTCCAATATAAATACAAAGTTATTTTGTAGGTATTTGTTCTCCTCCAGGACTTCCCTCACAACATTTAGCGTAAAAAATATCTGAATAAAGTGAAAATTGCGTGAGGTGGAATGCATTAATTATAAAATACTATCATTAACTGAAAGTACCTAATTAATGACTGAATCAAAATGTTGCAGAAAGGCTGTTGCTGAATGCTACCATTATTTTGGTTGATATAGCGAACCTTATGCCAACGTTAAATACCTACATAAATAAAAATAACAAAACCTTTTTTTTACAGTATATTTCGATGTTCCCGCCATCGTTAACCTGGTGGACATAGTAAATATCGGTGCCTACGACTATTACACGCCTGAGAGGAACCCGAAAGAAGCCGATTACACGGCTCCCCTTTACACCCCCCAAAACCGCAACCCTGAACTCAACGCGGACGCTGCTGTTGCTTACTGGTACGTTTTCATCACCATCATCATCATCATTTAAGCCACAAAACGCCCACTAACTGATGAACTTAGGCATGAAAATACTGATGATGAGAGATGTTATTTGTGCTCTTTTTCAGGCTTCAACATGGTACGCCTAGCAGCAAAATAGTTTTGGGTGTCGCCACCTACGGACGCACTTGGAAGCTCGACGGTGATAGCGAAATTTCTGGAGTTCCTCCGATCCACACTGATGGCCCTGGCGAAGCAGGTCAGTTGAACTATGGGAATATAAATTTTTGTTCGTTCGTTTCAGCCAATTGACGTCCACTGCTGGACAAAGGACTCCCCCAAGGATTTCCATAACGATCGGTCCTGGGTTGCTTTAATAACTTGACTATATTTTATTTTCTCTTTATAGGTCCTTACACTAAGATTGAAGGTATATTGAGCTACCCAGAGATCTGTGCCAAGCTTATCAATCCTAACCACCAGAAGGGCATGAAGCCTTACTTGAGGAAAGTGACTGATCCGAGCAAGCGATTTGGTACGTACTTTCATAGCATTGGGGATACTTAATTTTAGCTTTAATTGGTCTCATGGGTGGCTGACATGACATTCAGCCTTGCCTCTAACGTTTGCTCTGAAATTAGCGCTTCATTTAACTTTTCAGACGTGGGACTAACTAAGGAGGAAGATTTATCTCATTTGTTTGGTTGGTAACTTATTTTAGTAGACTTTCATTACTGTTCTAACACGTCTAAGTCTGCACTAACTGTACCTGTCTTCCTTTATATTCTCACTATCTACCTAAACTGTTAACTATTGTTATGGTTTGCCTAATCTAGATAGAATACTTAATTGGTTTGGAATGAAAATAAAATACTGATTAATATCACCCTTTTTACTATTTACTAATAATTATGTAGGTACTCGGTTCGATTTATCACTTTTTGACAGATTTCACTGTCATAAAAATTGGTGATGTACTTAGATAGTATTAGTTTAGTTATAATATGTGTAGGCGCGCGCGAACACGTGCCAGTAGAGAGGGTAAGGGAATACTAACTTAAAAATATTTTATTGAAATTGCTTGTCACTAACATAACTCATTCACATTATTTTTGATTCTTTATTTGAGAAAGAAAGAGTTAATAGAACTTGAATAGTTATTATATTAACAATTTATAATTTGGCACAGTTTAGGATTCTATTAATGGAAAATTATAATTAAATCGAGACAACAAGCTATATACAGATGGCACTGTGCTGATGTGGCAATAATGTAGATGGTAACCACGAATTTAATTTTACAGGTACTTACGCCTATCGCCTCCCTGACGACGGTGAAGGTGGTCTCTGGGTTAGCTACGAAGATCCTGACACAGCTGGACAAAAGGCATCTTTCGTAAAGTAAGTATTAAAACTTTGTAGATTACTTAAGCATCAACCACACCAACGCGTGCAGATCGCCATTGCTGGCGCGATCATAGGCCTATGACAGTTTGTTGCGCGGACTATCATGGGTCGCGGTAGTTGGTGTGGTTGAAGCTTTACACCAGCTAGGTACATCATCATCATAATTTCAGCCATAGGACGTCTACTGCTGAACATAGGCCTCCCCTAATGCTTTCCACGTTGATCGATTGGTAGCGGCCTGCATCCAGCGCTTCCCTGCTACCTTTACGATGTCGTCCGTCCACCTTGTAGGTGGACGTCCACAGAGCATGGAATCGACGATTCCATGCTCTGTGTGGACGTCCCACGCTGCGTTTTACATAGTTACTCCATTTCGCTTAGGTTCAAAGGTTAAGTGGATGATATGTTGTATGGAATTAAGTTCTGCTTTTGTACTCTGTTGTGTGCAATAAAGTTTTAAACAAATAAAATTAGAATGGGAGTGCATTGTTCCGATTTCAAAAAATAAATGAATGTTTCAAGTTATTAATATTTTCTAGCGTTACGAGTCGCATCTCAAACTAAATTTCAAATAACTTTTAGCTTCACGAGAAATTGATTGATAGGGAAATGAGTAAGATTCTTGCCCATTTTGAGGAACTACCTACTTAACTATTGTATCATTTACGTGTTTTCTCTTTGCAGGTCCAAGAATCTTGGAGGCATTTCTATCGTGGACCTGTCGCTGGACGACTTCCGTGGTCTTTGCACTGGTGACAAGTACCCGATTCTTCGGGCTGCCAAATACCGTCTTTAATCTTTTTTAATGACTTTTTAAATCAAGCTTAAGTTTATCGTAAAAAAATCAATCAGATAATAAAATCAATTTTTAATTCATTTTATTGATAGTGCTGTGCATTTAAACTTATTAATCGTGATTTGTGTGAAATGTGTAGGTAATTATTTTAGCTAGTGCAATAGTTCTTAAACGAAATAATCTGATTGGTCTAACATTGATATTGCCCTGCAAAATCTGGCAAACGTGTTTAGAGTACTGCCTATAAGACCACCTATAATCCGGACTTTATTTACAATTACTTTACAAACTTAGTAAATAAAACCTATATACATAATACAATATTTACAAAAAAAGAAAATAAAAGTTAAATAAAAAGGTTAAAAAGTATCAATTAAAATAAATATGCTGATCAATCTGACATTCCGTTAACACGGCTGAGAACATTGACAAGTATACCTACCTATTGTATCGCTTATGTTTCTGTGAAATAAATGATATTTTGAATTAATAATGTATTTTATTGTTAATATCTAAGGAGAGGTAGGTTAAAATATAATTTATTAGTATGAATTTTAAATAAACTCTTAAATTTTTAGTAGGTACCAAATAAATATTTTTTCTTTCTTTCTAATGAGTTAGTTAAGTCTTTAGACATTCTTTTTACGATACCATACAACACTGGTCAAATAATTTCACCGAGACCAATACAAACTTATAGTATTACTTATTCTGTGCTTATAGTTAATATGTCATATACAATGTTTAAAATGTTCTCGGGGTTCGAACCCGCGACCTCTGGCTTAGTAGTTCAGTATAAATTCAACATATTTTTACTAGCTTTCCGCCCGCGGCTTCTCCCGCGTGGAATTTTGTCTGTCACAGAAAAACTTTATTGCGCTCGTCCTTGTTTCAAAAACCGGGATAAAAACTATCCTATGTCCTTTTCCGGAACTCAAACTATCTCTATGCCAAATTTTGTCAAATAAAAATCGGTTCAGTGGTTTAGGCGTGAAAGTGAGACAGACAGATAGACAGACAGAGTTACTTTCGCATTTTAATATTAGTATAGATAGATACATAGATTTGGTGTGATCTGAGGCACAATCTGAGGTCTATTAGGAAAAAGAGTGAAGAGTGTAAGCGTAAGGGCTCACGCACACGGATGTATTTCGTCGCCGTGACTTTTTTGTAGTCCATGGAGAAGTATGGAGGTGCGCGTCACAGTGACAGAAACTTTGTACATTTTCCATACATCTAATATGAAAGTGATAAAAATTCATAAGTGCCACTAGTGGTCTAAATTGAATAAAATATTTTTGATTTTGATTTTGAGTCATGGCGACAGAAGTCAACCGTGCGCGCGAACCTTAGCCTTTAGCGTCAAGTTTGTTTGTCTCTGTAGTAGGTAATATTACTTCAATGGTATAAAGTAAAAATCGTTGTTCGATACAAGAAATTTGACGGTTTGCAGGTTGACGGAAATTATTGTGATTGACGTAAGCTCGAAGGGCCTTTGAGTGAGTTGAGGGGGCCGGGCCAAGGGCGCCCGGGCCACCCTGTTGCCGTGGTTGAAGGGGCTGTTTACGCGCGGGCCACGCTGGTGTAATGTTGGTTTCCTGGTCGCACGGCTGCATGCCTGGATCAGCAGTAGTAGTGGTGCGGTTTGAGGTAAATGGTTGAAGGAGCTTTGGCTTAAGCCTTGCGCATCGGGCCATGTTACCTAAACCCTGGTTTCCTGGTCGAAGGGGCCTCACGCCCGTTTCAGCTGTAATGTTTTGGTTTCCTGGTCGGGCTTCGCGCCCGGGCCAGCTGTAATGGTTTGGTTTCCTGATCGAGGGTCATCACGCCCTCATCAGCTGTATTTATTGTGATTCTACGATCTGATATTCGCACGCTCTGTAGTCAGGAATGGACGAGCTGTGATAATGAGATATTGAATGTTTACAGATGGACAAACCCTGGACTAACCGCACGAGGCCGTGCGATAGTCAGGCTGGCCGTGTCGGCGCAGGACACAGATGCTACAAATTATTATTGATGATTAATAGTACCAATCTTAATATTATGTTATCTGTAAATCTGTAGAGCGGAAGGTTTGTGATTCCTAAACGTAACACCCGACTGATGCGCAGAAAAAGGTAACTGTCAATCAGTTGTATCATGTCAAGTGTGAGCAAGCGGCTACGAGGTTATAGTTCCAAAATACTGGACTGTCCTGTCGATGACATTGACAGTGGGGCGCCACCGTCAATACCGGATCGCTGGTTCAGATTTTTGCCATGTTGGAAACCATATAGTTGAACGATGGTAGCGCCCCCCTGTCATTGAGTTCGGCGGGACAGTTCAGCGTGGGTCATCTATATCTTTGAAAGCGTGTTGAGTTTGGTGGAACGTTAAATTGTAGGGAAAGTGATTGTCAACCATCCAACATATCATCTCCTTGCCCGCTAACCCACGCCTATGGAGATTCCACCCCTAGAGTTCCTCTGATAGAGACCCAGTGCCTTTAAATTCAAAGTAGGTACTACCTAATTACAATAAGATAAATCGACTTAAAAGTCTCGATTTCGTAAAAAAGGAAGTGTATTTGTACGGCGAACAATTGGGAAATAAATTTTCTTGTTACATTGAAGTAATATTAGTACATTATAACTCAATGTCTTGTTACTGGTATCATTCCCGTATTTAATTTTTGAAAGCCAAATAATACTTATGAAATGTAACACTGGTCACTTTCTTTCGTTTTTCTGATGTAAATAGACACCCTTTCACAGCACAAACCCAATGACATCTATATATATCTATATATATATAAAAGAAAGTCGTGTTAGTTACTTCGCTTATAACTCAAGAACGGCTGAACCGATTAAGCTGAAAATTGTCAGGGAGGTAGTTTAGAGCCAGGAGAAGGACATAGGATACTTTTTATCCCGTTCGAAATAAAAAAAAAGTCTGCTTATTTATTGCCATTAAGGCGGAACAAAGTTCGCCGGGTCAGCTAGTATCATATAAAACCGTCTTATTTAATTAAATTTTTTTTTTATTTGTGGCAATTAAACCTCTCTGGGAGGTTTATTACGTGGGTGTTTCAGTTCTATTGATTTTTCATGGATTCCGTGGGGTTAAGTATGCCCGTAAGCAGGTTTCGAGACGCCACCGGGTCCAAAGCGGGTTGTTCATACGACACTCGATGCGCGCTCAAATTCGAAGTATTTCAATGTTTTTTATAATTTATCACTTCACTGCACTTTAGAACATAAAATAACACCAAATTTGTACACTAAAGTCCATTAAATAATAAATTGAAACCATTAAAACAGATCGACCATGCTTCCCGTTCAACTACCCTCCACGGAATCTTAATTAAAATTCGTCGGACGTGTTTACCAACTTTTCACTTTGACAGTTCATGTGACGTTTACGGGTGAGCCGTTCCGGCTCACTAAAAGCTGCCTCACCTTTCGTGCAATGACTATCTATCTAGGCTTTATTAATCTAAGACCGTTCCCAAATAGTTTCGTCTATATCAATCATGCTGATTAGGTATTTTACAAGCTTTATTTTCTACTTTATAGTGCACTTTTTTAGTAGTCGGTTTTGCTTTTTTTGTTAAAATTATACTCAATTAAGAACTTACTCAAACACTTTTTGTAAGTCGATTTATGGCAATTTCTTAGCACTTGCGTATACTATACAGCCGTCAAATACGGAAACGACTTAAAAATGTGTAAGGCCGGGCTTAGACATGTATGGCTCGGTGTAACACCCATTCGTAAAACCTTTTTAGATTTTCTATGGAAAATTGTTTCTGAAGGATCTAATATGTCAAAATAGTCAAATCATTTTTGATTAATTTGAAAATTTAAATTTATCTGAAGTAATATGTTTGCATATCGCTTTACTAATTTTGCAGTTCACCCTCAATTACTATTACCGAGAGCAATATTTGCAACGCACACGCCATTGTGTCCGACTTCAAAAACAAAGCCTCCTGCAGGCAAAGGCGCTGTTTGCCCAGGCTCAGGGGGCAAGGGCGGGGCGGCTGTAAGTGGCGGCAGTAAAGGTCCAGGCTTGAAACGCCAAGAATTTTCTGCCAAGGTGAGGTTTGGCTTTATACCCGAAGAATGGTTTCTATTCTTCCATTCAAAGACAGGCGTTTCGGGCCCTTATGTATTCGGAATCGTTGTAGCGAACTACTTATTGAGCAAGGAAATTTTTATCATGGAGCATGAGTATTACAGTGGACTATCTTGGGTCCTAGTTTTATATCTCGTAGCCACCAAGATGGGGCCAGGTATTGGTGCCTCTTTAGACAAAGATGTAGATGCAATAGTTGCCGAATTCGAAAGTAGTAGAAAAGCTGAAACTGCTAGCTACGAGACAACCATAAAAGATGCCAAGGATGCTCAGATGAGAGCGGAAGGACAGAAATTACTGATGGATGCTAAAAAGGAGAACGTGGCTATGCAACTTGAAGCGGCGTATCGGGAGCGGTTCATGCTCGTATACAAAACAGTTAGAGGTCGTATGGACTACCACGTCAAACGATATCAATCCGAGGCTCGAATACATCAAAAGTGGATGATTGGTTGGATATTAGAAAACGTGATGAAATCTATAACCCCGGACTTCGAAAAGCAGGCACTAGAAAGTGCTATTCGAGACTTAGCTGCAGCCGCCAGTCGTGCGAAGTAATATACATAGATGTTCTGGTTTATGTATTATTTTTATTTTCAACAACGAACTACCAAACTACGTGGTTGTTTTATTACTCGAATAAAAATACGAAGTCCCCTCGGTTTATAGGCTCTTATTTATTTTATGACTCTTGAGCCTAAAGATTACACAAAATAAAAATCTGTTATCGAATGGTGTGTGTAGTTTTATATATTTTACTTCTTTTATTTATATTTTATAAACATTTTACATAGTAGGTATTATAATATAGTATAGATAAAATGCTATGGGCTGTTCTTGGATTTCTGTGTATAAATATGTTTATACTTAACACCGAGCAACAAGGACCTGGCAAACCTGGGAGGCCTGGCAAACCGGGGGGGCCTGGCGAACCTGGGAGGCCTGGCGAACCAGGTAAGCCTGGGAACGATGCATGGACGGATGGTACCGACGGTGCGGTGATACGCCTCAACTCTCTTCTTTAATTTATCAATATAAGGTTTTCGGTTTAAGACTAAGAAAGCTACTTTTTCTCAAACGCAAGTCAAATGCCTTCACGAACATTTGCTGTGTTTTAGTGAAAAAATAAGGTTCTCGGACTTTTAATGGAAAGTGCTTAAATCCGTTGTTACCGAATTGCACATGAAAATGGAGTGTGGACTAAAGATGAAACGCGGATGAAAGACATTACAAATAAGCGCAATAGGGGCTCTGTGGCATTTCTTAGTTTGAGATTACACCAAATCCTTCAAAATCTACAAGGACTTAAGTCTAAACACTGATCTTTGGATCCTCTGTTTTATTTTTTTATAGAAAATAATTCGCCATAGATAAATAACCGTGTTTATGTGAAAATATCAATATCATCTTAATTTTACATAACTTATCAATGAAAATGATGTACAAAAAGATTGATGATCATTATCTTCGAAAATATGCCTTTAGGAACACAGTGGTACCTACCTACAATCTTTTAACTAGTTTTTATTCATAGGATATATCCTTAAAGTTCCAGAAAGTCAAAGGGAGCACGTTGTAGAAGACACCTAGATTTAGGTAGGTAGGTACCTATTGAAATACAATTATTTTAAGGTGACGACGCATCTGATGGAGAAACAGAAGACGAGAGGGAAACTAAATTGGATTGGGATGTTTTTTGTAAATACCAACCGAATGAATATGAATGCTATGCCGGGGGAATGTCTAGACCAAGGTACCGCAAAGTTTTTATTAATTTTTTATCATAATTACTTATTATAAGTAATTATTTGCTTAAATGTATCTCTCTTGCAGCATACAATTACAAACATGCATCTTTATTGACCTGATTCTGATGTGTATGCTAATCTCTCTCTTACGCTTGTAATTTCAAGTTTTGTTTTGTTTTGTAAGCCTCTTCTAAACTTAGACCTGTGGATTATCGTAGATTATGAAATGTGTTCTATTCTAACTTTTTTATCTTTATAATAGTTATAGTAGCTAAATCCAATAAAATCAGTCAAGTGTCTTCGCCTTTTAATTTATGTTTCTTTCTTTATCTTTAGATTTTACTACGACATTAAGATGGAAGATTGTAAAACTGCCAAATTCGGGAACTGCCCACAAAATATGAATCAATTTAACTCGTTATCGGAATGCCAGGATCGTTGTCGAGGTAAGATGTGCATTTTCTTGTTGGCTATGCGAATAAAACTAGTTTGTATAATAGAAAAATTCTAGTTGAGCTTTTGAATACAATATAGAATTTTAAGCTTTCATCATTTCAGCCACAGGACGTCCACTGCTGAACATAGGCCTCCCCCAATGCTTTCCATGTTGATCGATTGGTAGCGGCCTGCGTCCAGCGCTTCCCTGCTACCTTTACGATGTCGTCGGTCCACCTTGTAGGTGGACGTCCCACGCTGCGTTTTCCGGTACGCGGCCTCCATTCCAGAACCTTTCTGCCCCATCGGCCGTCAGTTCTGCGTACTATGTGCCCTGCCCATTGCCACTTCAGCTTGCTAATACGTCGGGCTATGTCAGCGACTTTGGTTCGTTTACGGATATAACGACGTATTTTAAGCTTACTTAAAGCAAAATAAAATTTATATAGCTTCATCAATAATTTCGGTTTATAATGAAACACCAATATAATATAATTTAACAAAGTTTGATTTCTGACTATAATAATTTTATCTGCTTTTCTAAAGATCCCGGACAACACGCAATAAAAGTTAATTTATCAGAAAGTATTTATTGTCGGCTGCAACCTGATTTCGGCCAGTGCAACGACTATTACCCATTGTAAGTATTTACCTTGTAAATTTTAAAACTAGGGTCCCCAAACTACGGCCTGGGGGCTAAATCGGCCCGCTAGTGTTATGTTGACTAGTGTCATCAATAGGCGGGGTTATAAACTAGCGGCATCTTTATGGGCTCGTTCTCACAGAAATCCCGTTTTGCGGGATCCGGTAAATGAAGGATCCGGAAGAAGGATAAGGTTTGTTTTTTGCAGGATCCCGTTTAGTAGATACGTGTTTTACTACAAACATTCATACGAACATCCCGTGTGCAGTGACCGCAAAAAACCGTTCAAAGCAATTAGGTTTTAACATTCAACTGGACCAGTAAAAAACAGGATCCAGTTTAATTACAAGTATTATTACATTGAAGCAGATTTCTGTAGGTATGCATTATTTTCAAACTCCCGTAACTGCATAAAACTATACTTGTAAAAAACTGGTTAAGTACTGCTGTGTGAACACACAAATGCTTTCTGCGGGATTCAGTGATGCAGGATGCCGCAAAACTACCCAGACGTGGGAAGGAGCCCATAATTAAAAACTTTAAATTGATACCATGGATACACATAAACATGGATGGACCTTACATAATTATTGGTACAAACAAACTGTGATGTGGATGATGATACTTTTGCTCGCAAGGGCTTTCTTAATCTCAGCTCACAAGTTATTATTGTTTTAATTAATTCCATAAAACTTTTTTTTCAGGTGGTATTTTGACATCTCTATTCGATCGTGCAGAGGTTTCTCATACAGCGGCTGCGGCGGGAACCACAACAGGTTTCCCAACGCCCAGATCTGCGCCGCAGTTTGTGGAGCTGTTGTTACATATTTGTGAATTCAGACTGTTTCAATAAATCAACAAAAATTTACCATCAATAAATTATCTACGAGCTAGAGAGATAAATAATAGCTCGTTGCCGTTGGGGCAGGAAAGTTCTCGAGTGGCGACCACGGGTTGGAAAACGTAGCGTGGGCAGGCCTCCTACTAGGTGGACCGACGATCTGGTAAAGGTCGCGGGAAGAGCCTGGATGCGGGCAGCGCAGGACCGTTCATTGTGGAAAACCTTGGGGGAGGCCTTTATCCAGCAGTGGACGTCATTTGGCTGAAACGAACGAAATTATCTACATTTAACCGAAATAATCCTCAATCCTTTTTAGGCTTCCGTAGCCAAATGGCAAAAAACGGAACCCTTCTGTTGTTAACCCTATATTAGGAACCTCAATATAATTTTTATAGACCTATCCCCACACGTATTATATGGGTTTGATGAAAAAAAAGTTTCATTTCTAAGTATGGGAAACCCCCAAAATTTATAGCTTTTTTTTTCTATTTTTGTGTAAAAAATCTTAATGCGGTTTACAGAATACATCTACATACCAAGTTTCAATCGTTCGTTCTTTTCAGCCGAAAGACGTCCACTGCTGGACAAAGGCCTCCCCCAAGGATATCAACAAAGACCGTTCCTGCGCCGTTCGTATTCAGGCACCTCCCGCGACCTTCACCAGATCGTCGGTCCACCTAGTGGGAGGCCTGCCCACGCTATGTCTTCCGGCTCGTGGTCGCCACTCAAGAACTTTCCTGCCCCAGCGGCCATCAGCTCTACGAGCTATGTGCCCCGCCCACTGCCACTTGATTTTAGCTATTCTGCGGGCTATGTCAGTCACTTTGGTTCTCCTATGGATCTCCTCATTTCTGATTCGATCACGCAGGGAAACTCCGAGCATAGCACGCTCCATCGCCCTTTGGGTGACCTTGAGCCTTCTTATGAGGCCCATAGTAAGCGACCACGTCTCAGATCCGTATACCATCACTGGCAACACACACTGGTCAAATACTTTTGTCTTGAGACACTGCGGTATTTCACAGGTTACAATTAGTATAGTTTCGGAAAAAAGTGGCTGTGATGTACGGACGGACAGACAGACAGACAGACATGACGAATCTATAAGTGTTCCGTTTTTCCATTTGTCTACGAAACCCTAAAAAGGACCCCTCTGGTCATCAAGGAGGATTCATCAGTGGGTTTGATGAGTCGCTGCAGACGACTCATCGACACAAGCCGCCTGGGGTGTCCGGCACCAGCCTATCCCCCGCGGGTCAGATATGCTATGCTAACCTGCTTAGGGAATTAGCTAACTTCTCTGCGTCGATTTAGAACAGCTCGCACTCACACTGCTTTACTGCGAACCCTCTCAACGATGCTGCGAGACCAGCCTTATAAGTACAGCGCAGTGACTAAAAGTTACATATCGCGATTCAGGATTACGCACGAGCGCGGGTGGTGGGGTGGGGGCGGGAGGAAGCGCTCAGAGCAGTGGAGCAAGACTCGCCACGCCGGCGAATTTCCATTCGTCATTGCTTCGGCACACGAGCTTAACGTCGTTATTCACAAATATTACTATGAGGTCTCTCAGTGCGTGTGAACCCCGATACCAACAACTTATATTTTTTCGCTTAATTATTATTTGCCATACGTTTAGGTACTATTCAGTTTGGTAATACGAATAAGGCATTCAGTCAGGTACTCCAGTACTTCTTAAATGTTATAAAAATTAATGGCTTTTAAATAATGTTTGCCAAATTGCTCAAATCATTGATTATAAATCCCCCCTGGCTAGGGGAGACAACAGAACTGCACCCGAATAACATAAAAGTACCTTACCACATAACGAATAACATAAAAGTACGCATATTACTAAATAAAACTTTTAAGTTAAGAAAAATAAACAAGATTCTTGTTCAAATATGGCCTAAGAGTTTTATTTATAATTAATTGAGCTATGTTGCACCTTAGCTAGATAGACAAAACTTTCGGATTACGTAGGTTGAATGTTGGCACTCATTTAAAAAAAAATTGTGATTGTACTACCAAAGGAAATCATTATACAGGGTGTTACAATTTTTATTTTTTATTTTTTTCCATTATGGAAGGTAGTTATAGAGCTGTTGTTTTTTTATATTATTACTATGAGACACAACTATACCTGTGCAAAAATTTAAATTCGTCAGTTACATAGTTTTGGAGAAAAAAATAAAACAGTTTTAGGTATAGAGGGGGGCGTGGCTCCCTGGGGGGTGTTGGGGGGGTGGAATTTTGCACAATATTACTATCTTTATACGAAGTATCGTTTGACCACAGTTTCGAGCTTTCAGGCTTTGGGGGCACTTTTTCCAAGACTATCCTGCTACGCCCTTTAATCTAAGGTCAAAATGCAATTTTAAATACTTAAATTAATTGAAAACTATTTTCAGGATTAAATTATGGCTGAGTTGCATCTAACTTAAACTTTGACAATCTTCAAAAATCTGTCTCGGATTGTTAAGGCTGATTTACACGTACTATTAGTTATGTAGGTAACAAAATTTTAAATGAATGTCAAAAAGTATTTATGTAGTCTTTTTTTTGGATGGACTGTCCTACTGAAGCGCGCAGGGCTTATTTATGTAGTCAAATTCTTGTTTAAAAACAGCTTGTCAAAACGTGTCAAGTTCAAGCCACACCCACCAACTTATCCGAAAAATTAATGAAAAACCTACTTAACTACATAATACGTGTAAATCAGCCTTTACGAGCTCGTAGTAAATAAGTTAAAAAAAAATCGGAAATGTCACAACTCTTCTCTGTTACAACTCACCCCGGTCTCCCCTACACTTTTGCTCTCTACGTGCTTTCTTGATCAAAGGAACGTAGAATATGGATTCAGTAAAAATAAAAATAAAAATCTTCCAATTCTTTTGCTTTGATTCGCTTAAAATATTGAAATGATGCTTATGTTTTATTCATAGCAAATGTACTTAATATAAAATTCACAAATATTATGTCTACAACGAGCAATAAGTTAGTCGCAACTCGCAATACCAGCAATACGTAGTATTTAATTACTTATTGACTGCAATGCCTGTGAGTATTTAAGTGATGAGTATAGGTAAATGTTTTAAGTATTTATAGCGTTTTGGGCTCATAACTAGATTGTGATTTGTTGTAAAGTATTATTTGAACTAGGTAGGTATGGTTATAATTATTTATGCCTACTTAGATCCGTCAGCTTCTTAATCTTACTTCTTACTAATATTATAAATGCGATAGTTTGGATGTCTGGATGTCTGGATGTTTGTTGCTCTTTCACGCAAAAACTACTGAACGGATTTTGATGTAACTTTACAGTATTATCTGTGACAAACTAAATTTCACGCGGGTGAAGCCGCGGGCAAAAGCTATTAACCCATAATCGCACTAAATAAGATAAGTAAGTATGCAATTTATTTAAATTATAATAATAACTCAAACGTTTATGCTGCAGTCAAAACTCATATTCGGTTAAAACCACTTTAGACTGCAAACAATCAGTCAAAATTGCTTTCGCCTGATTTAAAATTTTAGCAGTTTTTTATTCTTTGGCCTGGTTTTTTGATTCGTAGTTAAAATAACCAATGGTCAAATTTGACAGATGTCAAATGACAAGTGGTTAAATATCAGAAATAAGGGAGAGTCCGCTAATTTGGACCAGTTTTTTTCAATCCCATTTTACACATAGTTTTCTTTTGTTTTTGCTAATGTCCATGGTATATAATAAAAGATACATTATTCAACTTACTATTTCATAAGTATTAATTAACATGATTGTTGTAAATTTAGCACAAATCAACAAAGTACGAGTTCAGAGCTTCGGTCCAATTTAGCCAACCGGTTCGATAATTTGTACCACAGGGTTACTAAATTGGATTTCAATAAATTTCAAGCCTATACAAAAACTATGGCAAAATATTATACGATACATTCTTAACAAATTAGGAAACGAAAAGGAACAGTAGTTAATAACATAGACATTCGATATTGTTTTACACGTTATCACGATTTTGAGTAAAAGTTTTGTAATTCCAATTATCGTAACGCACACTTGTATCTAATCTACTTTGCCAGTCTTTTGCTTTCATTTGTTGTTAGTCAAACATAGTTACGCTATTATAACTTCAAAATATTATTTACTAAAAAAAATTTCAAAATCCTTTGGTAAAGTTCCATACAACTTGATGTGGTACAATTTAGCCGACTAGGTGATAGTGCTTTTAAAAAATCGGTAAAAAATATAGCTTATAAATACTGAAAAATGTTTCAAATAATTGTAATCCACACTAATTTACGCTTCTAAATAATATATTAGAAACACCCTGTGATTAAATTTAACAAAATTACAAACTAAACATGTATTGTCAAAAGTTACTTGAAAACAATTAAAAAATACTTTTCAAAATAAAACACACGTGTTTGTTGTCATGGCAAAAACCACATGACCGATATTAATTGATTTTAGTTGTGTATCGCTAAGTGTTGCAATTACAGACATTCAATAAATACTTTACGAAATATGAGGGTGGTACAATTTACCCGGCGGTACAATATACCGAACTCTCCCCTAAATGTTTTTCAAACAATGGTTAGCTTGACTTTTAGTACATTTTTAACTATTAGTTTACATTTTGTTAATATTTAATCATTAGTAGCAAACAATTATAATATAATAAATAAATTTAATAACTATTAACAATTAGTTATTTTAACTATGAATCAAAAAACTGGGCCTTAGTCAAAAATCATACAATCAAAAGGACTGACATTTTACAGTTAAAGGTGGGTTTGACTAATGCCTTTGGTCAAAAACACTTTTGATTGATTTTTGCAGTCATCTCATTATTTGGGTGCTTTCATTACAATAAAGTCAATATAATGAACCTGCAATAAAGATACAACGTGTGAATTTATTTCTAAAGAACTCAATTACATCTTTGTAGGTAGGTACCTACCTATCTATTAACTTTTTTTATATTTTTAAGTTAATTCACTAGATCAGATAGATATTAATTTGACGAGTACCTAAAACACCACCTTTTGTACTTCTCGGGAAATTGTTATAATTCAGTGCGAAATATCCTTTGTCTAGGGGTTGGGGTTTGAGAGAGGCAGCAATGTCGTTAACATGCTAATTGCTGTTTATGTTAAAACAGGCTTTGTAGCCAGCGGTGCAACTATTAAACAGCGCCCTTCGCGAATTTATTATTTACTAAATGAAACAAAGAACAAATGGTTCAATTTTGCGAAAAGGGTATTTTAAGTGACAAATAAATTGAGGGCAGGCTTTTCGCTACAGAATTGTCGCCAAAGGCAGTCTTCATTTTATTAAAATTATTATCAGAAGTATTTAATATAACAGCAGAAATAATTAGTAAATGTTTGAGAGGATAATTCAGTAGGTTCTGTCGGTCGGGAAACATCGCTACAGTTCAGAACTTAACAAAATACCTAGGATTGTAAGAATTCAACTAAATTATTTGTAATTTGTTCTTCCATTTTGACTAGCTGTGTCCGCGACTTCGTCGCGTGGAAATACTTCGAAAAATATTTCCCCTTTTTGCAACATTTTTCTTTACAGCTCCGCCCATAGTGGCTATAGGGTGATGTTATAACATAGTCTAAAGCCTTCCTCGATAAATGGGCTATCTAAACAAAAATAATTTTCAAAAGGGACTATCAGTTCCTGAGATTAGCGCGTTCAAGCAAACAAACTTGTCAGCTTTATAATATTAAATAGAATAGATACTGTTTTGTTGAAATTTAATGAAACCTAGGCCCTGAGGGAGGTAATCTGTACAATTTTTCTTGGAACCTGGAGATAGCC
>NW_021130963.1:0-1187 GCF_004193835.3 Ostrinia furnacalis
GCACCATCTTACTTTAACTTTAACAAACGTCAAAATTCTGTCAAACTCCATACAAAAAGCACCGGTTACCGTTATAGTTACGGTCAAAGTTAGATGGTGCAAATCAGCCTAAAACTAAGAAAGATTGAAGAAAAAGAAACATTTCGTTTTAAACCTTAACCCTATGACAATAAAGTGTACAATGGTATTTCGTATTGCAACCTAAGCCCTGATTGTCTCTTATTGGTCGTAGTAAAAATATAGTAAAATGCGTAACCAATTAGAGACGGGGTGAGCACGTGACCGGAGCGATGCGCTTACGCTAAAATTTCTACAAAGTGGTCAGGCGGAAGAGTCCCCGATAGTACATACAATGAGTTGAAATACACATGAGAAGGAGCAAAGGATAGCCCCGTCATAATTATACGAACAAAATAATTTGAATACTAATGTGTTCCGTATTATCCTGTTTTCGCCTCCGAGATTTATTTTACCGTGTAGTAACCCTGTACGACAAGCCAATCCGCACACAATATTCAGCGTAGTAGTAGTAAAAAACAAAAGAGCGGGCAACCCCACCCCTACCACGCTGTGGGCTCGGTGTCCGAGCGGTCTCATTCCTTTGTGCGCACGCGCAACGACCGCACGCAGTATAACAAAAATGCTTAAGTGACGTCACCAGGACGTTTTTACCGACAAAAAACGTAATTATTTTAAGTTGTAAAGTGTAGTGACGAGAATTAGACCCAACACAAGGTTGGTTGTTACAAATATTTTGTGCAAGTGCTCGTACATTTTTATTATAAGCGTTGTGACACGACGCGTAACTTTGACCCATTTTTAGCTCCAAGTTAACGCGCGATGTTAACCAGTAGCCATTTTTTGCTCCGAGGTAATGCGAGATGTTACCCAGTAGCCATTCTTTTGCTCCGAGGTAATGCGAGATGTTACCCAGTAGCCTTTTTTTTCTCCGAGGTAATGCGAGATGTTACCCAGTAGCCATTTTCTGCTTTAGCGAGTTAATACGAGATATTAACCAGCAACCACTTTATATTCGGTCATTTTTGCGGGTCATTTTTTAACCAGTAGCGTTAATACGAGATATTAACCAGCAGCCACTTTATGTTCGGTTATTTTTTAACCAGTAGCCGTTTTTTGCTCTAGCGAGTAAAAACGAGATATTAACTACCGAGATAGCCAGGTATTGT
>NW_021130964.1:0-1422 GCF_004193835.3 Ostrinia furnacalis
GAGTGAACCGCGAGGAGTGGGAGTTGCCAGCATCTGCTTGCAGATAAGCGAGGACAACGTAATGAACGCTGAGCAATGAGCATCTACTATGTAAAAAGCATTCACCGCAAGCAAATATGGGCCAGAATAGACAGGCTGGGTTGCACCATCTTACTTTAACACACGTTAAAATTATGTCAAACTTACTCCGTACAAAAACTACCGGTTATCGTTATAGTTACGGTCAAAGTTAGCTGGTGCAACTCAGCCTTAAATAAAGCATTCATATCCCCTACATAATATAATATCAGGTAAGTTTTCAGCACGCAATAATTAAACAAAGTATTTTATGTTAAACCAATTTTACAAATGATGGGTCCATCAACCAGTATGTGTCTGCTTCAAAGAGTACTTTCGTTAAAGTAGTCCCTCACTAAGAGACTTGAATCGCAGCCGAATATTTTAATAGTATTTATTTAGCCATCAGTAACTTTAGTTAGAACAAAGGCAATAATCGTTTATCTGATAAACACCATTTAATAACCAGAACGTGATTTTCTATACATACTAAACTAGAAGTATCAAATCTACTGGCAGAAGCTGAATACGGCAAGTGCCTGATGATGATGAAAATGTACTTAGATTTTTTCTTAAATATTGCCTACTATCATCTAAATATCTAGGTGAATAGCTGGTGCTGGTGATAGCCTATTTTAGGATGTCAGACTGAAATTACATCCAGAAGCAGCCTGAAGGCTTAATTCGACAAGCCGGTTGAATTTCCGGCGCTATTAAACCAGATATCGCATTTGGACATTCATTAGGTATTTTCCATTTTATCAGCAGTACGATATTTAGCTGATACAAAGATAGATAAAACTTTATCTGACGCAAACACCTATTCCACATTTGCATGGTGGAATAAACTCAAAAGTGCCAGTCAGTTTTTTTGTGTATCGTGATTATTATTATTAATTAGAAAACCTACCCTACAGTCATTAGAAATAGCAAATAAAGTTAGATCCTACATAATTCGAACACTGATTAAAATATTATAGAGCCAATAATATAAAATTAAAAACTTCACCTGCTCGCTTAGTCTCGTTTAATAAATGTTAATGGTCGGCAATCACATTAATCGGACAGTTATCTTTTTTCTGCCAATTTGCATCGCACATAATGTGTAATTAAACTACGTAAAATGCCTTAGGGGTGATTTCGAATCTGTATATAATAGTTATGTAAATTAATTGGTTTCTGGTGAAAAAAAAGTCCTACATCCGATACAGAAGAACGCCATTTAAGGGTGGATATATTAAAATTACTCGTTAACTTCATGGTAAATCTGTGGCTATTCTTATAATCGAGAGGATAAACATAACAATAAGACGGCAATTTTATCGATCCGCAACTCTGTAAACTTTGGAGAGATACACAAAAACG